>NW_006922495.1:414257-417679 GCF_000298275.1 Orycteropus afer afer | reverse complement strand
ACATATCAGGACCAAAAATATTTAATGGCCAACTTTCAGCCAGACATAAGCATTTGGACAGGTACCCTAGTCCTACAGTTATAGGTAAATTCAGATTTTTTAAATTTAGTTTATCTGACTCTTTTGTTCTACTATAACTTATACTGCTGATCCATAAGCTTAATTATAGGAAATTTTATACACATAAACACACATACACATTGGAATGATCTAAAGATCAACTTTGGTTAAGTTTTAATCTTTGATTTTTTTTTTTCCTCTATAAGTGTCTTTGTCTCCTCCATTAAGATCAAGGCTATTGAATTCAAGTTCTGAATATCAAGTCCTCAGTGATAACACTTTATATGACTGCCATAACAACACTGATCTTCAACTTCTTTGACCAAAGGTGAAACATTCTCTACACTACTCTGTATATCTTCCGAGTGCACAGCTTGTTAACGTATGTAAATGTATCAATGATACTGATCTTCTAAACCATATCATGGCTGCTAATTGGTATTTTTAATTGCTCACATGCTCAATGTGAGTTCTGAACAAATTGAGATATAAACATGGAGTCAGATAGGTATAAATGTTGTCTTAATGTTATTAATGATAAATGACATTTAAGAATGTGGCTGGGATCAATGGTTTCCTCAGACTGATCTCACTCACCTGCCAAGTTAGAAGCAGAAATTGTAAGATGAGGACACTCTGCACAAGTGAGCAAACACAATGGCAAATAAAGACAAGAGGGCAGAGTGTTTTTCGTACAGCTCATTGGGCTGAAAAGGAAAAAATCAGGGCATTCATAGCAATGATTTTGTCTCAATCTCAGCAAGCAGATCAAGTTGATTAGAAAATTAACCAGTAACAGGATTTTTTAAACCATCCATATGTGGAAAATTTCTAACACATAAAAGAAGGCAGGATGGAATAATAAACAGATATGTATCCAAATTCCAGCTTCCATAATTATCAACATATTAAAATAATTTTTCTCTGTCACCCTCAGAAATCTTTTTTGGGGAGAGGCATTTTGTGTCAAGCATTTCTTTTATTAATTCATGATATTATTTCCATAGATTTATCAGTAGGAATATTGAAATGATAAGAACATTTTCTTCTTACCTAGTCATTTTTCCATGATCACATATAACCACCTTCCAAGTAAATAATGATAGATTCTCATATTCAGTATGTATTCAAGATTTACTGGTTCACTCCTTTTTATATTTCAGACAAAATTTTTCAAATCTGTAAATCGTTGATACAATAACAACTGATCAAAATAAAAGAAGATCTTATCATTTGCAACTGAAAACAAATGAAACTAAGATGAATTGACAGATGCTGCTACAGTTGTTTACTCTTCTCTAAGGACATTGTATTTACTGATGCTTGTTAGATTTTTTAAAAATGTTTTCATTACACACAGGATTCATTAGTAGCTTTAAACCTGTGTTATAAAAGATCTTCTAATCTTTCCATTTATCATTATGCAAATGAGATATAAGTCAAATTGAAAGTATAGTAATCTCCCACAGCCCTGAGAGTTACCGACTTTTATGAAAGAAATTTTTAACATTGCTCCCTTTGAAAAAATTTTCATTTCAAAAATGAACATATATATATTGAAGATCAATGACAAACTATTGCTTGTACAGAAATGACTGAAATTCCGTTGAGGGACACTTCTTCACTGTATTGCAGATAGAAAACTCCACATTGAGCTGCATGTGAGTAAACTAACCAAGAGTGACCAGAAGTCCACATCAGTCTTCACTGCACATTCATTTTCAACCTTGCCATCTTAGAAATGTTTATGATCATAAAGCAAACAGAAACTATTAGTAAGTATTTAACTCCTAAAAGAGCACTATCACTGGATACATTACAGTCACTATTAGCAGTAATTAAGAGAGGTCATCCAAATTTCAAATTATCTGATTGTCATGCAGTAGCACCATGTGCTACAGCCTCAGACAAAAAGGGATCTTAGATAATACGTTGTTAGAGATCACTAGAGGCATTATAAATGTAAAATATTTGAAAGATGGAATAAAAAGAAATAGATAGTCACAATTCAAACAAATAATTTACCAGAATTTTACTTTTATTATCTAGGTAAGATAGTTTTCTCATGAAATAATAACATTTATTACTACAGTAAAATGATTATATTCCTAGCACATCTAATATTTTTCGAATCTTGAAGGATTGAGTTTAATATCACAGTAAAGCATTTGGTGTCTGTGAGCTGAAGAGAATGGAACTCAAAGATGTTGGGCTCTGAGATAGGATTTTATGTGATCCATTGATGTTGTCCCCTGTGTGTTCCTGCTATCGTTCAGAGTCTTAATTCTCAAAAAATCATGAACTTCTCATAGATAGTGGCATAAGTGTGAGAAATGGACCCCTGGTTGGAGTTGACTCGATAGCCAATCTGATAAAGAATATATTAAATCATTGTATTGAAACCATTCTTAAAATAATTTCATTCAAATATCTCTGCCAATTGATGTAGAAAAGTTGACAAGTTGGAGAAACACTAATTGAAAACATGTAAGTGGCTTCTATTGTGAGTCATTTTTGATAACTGAGAATAAAACTATACAGGAGCTATGGAACCACATGTAGCATGGCAAACCTGGCCTGTGATTTTATTATCTTAAAGACTGATACCTCAAGGAGGCAAAATGGAATTCCAAGTACTCATTTACTGAGCGGATAAGTCAAGAGAAGCCAGTTACCTCTATGGTCAACAGTAAAGGTAACGGATATTAGCCGAGAATGTGCCAGCTTTGTCTTATGATTTAATTCAGTAACAAACACTCTACTTTTCAATACAAGAAATAAATATATTTATAATGATGATTTATAATGATAGTTTTATTTATAATAAAACTAGCAGAACCATTGGTATAGAAATTAAAAAAAAAAAAGAAGAAGAAATTAGATGATGGGGTAATATCAAGAAAAATCTGAATAGGAAAGAAGATACCTTTGTATGTTTCTGGAGACAATTAGTGGTTCTGGCATTCATTTAATAATCATTTATTGAGCACAGACTACATGCATAGAGTGTGTTAGTTTTAGTGGTTATCCTAGTGAGAAGGACAGTTCTTGATCTCAGAAGACATGTCATCAGGATAAGCACCATTATATATATATAAAAGCACTGTTTGATATTGATGGTATGAAATTTTGCCACCATGTTTCAGAAGTAAAGCTTAGGCTGAAAATCACAGAAGCTGAAGGCTGGTGGTTCAAACCCACCATCCACTCCTCAGAAGGAAGGTTGGGCAATCTACTTCCAGAGTGATACCACCTTGGAAACCCAACGAGGGGTCACTATATGTTGCATGTGACTCTATGGCACATAACAACAACAACAACAACAACAGTTGCCCTTAAGAGGAAAGGTGATGTACACATTG
>NW_006922495.1:412210-413772 GCF_000298275.1 Orycteropus afer afer | reverse complement strand
ACAGAATAGAAGTTATCAGGAAAACTGGCAAAACAATTTCAGAAAAAGTTGGGTCCAGAATCTGATTGCAAAAGGTTAAGTATGTAGTGGTTGATGAAGAACTAGAGAAAATCAGTGTAGGCTATAAAACAGTACTAGAGATCATACAATAAATGCTTACTCTGTTCTAGGTACTGTGTTAAGAGTAATTGCATTCAAATAATCATTCTAATGATCTTTTGTGGTAGATATTGTTATTACCCTCATTTTATAAGTGAAACCCTGAGGCACAGATAAATTATATAATTTAATAATACTTGTACTTTAGCTAATAAACGGGAAAGCCAAGGATACAACTGTGTCAATTTCACTACAAAGAATCTACTCTTAATCACTATATGTTATTATCAGTAAAAATGAAGCTAAGAAGGGGAATAAAAGAAGGCAAAATATGAAGAATAAATATAGTTCTGACTAATCTCAAACATGACTAAAGACAATGAGACCATAATACAATACGGAAATGTTCATTACATGTTTATACCTGCAATCAACATTTCTCTAGGGCATGTGCAAATTCTTTGTTATGTGTTTATGTTTTATCAAAGGCCAAGCTATAAGTAAAGCCAGTAAACTTTTAGTGAACTTTAAGATTTCAGCTTCACAATAGAGAAGAATGCGTGGGAGTACAGGCAAATCTTAATGTTGACAATATCATACATTTTCATTAGAAACAGTCCTATATAGAGACTAAATATGTAAAATCAATTTGGGAATATGTAACATAGAGAAAGAGCCTATGAATTACTATATTGTGGTACAGTTAAATTGATCTGTAAGAAATATTTCTTCTAAAACACACAGAAAGGATACTTACACACGAATTCGACATAATTAATTGTCAAATTAACAAAGAAATTCCACACAGTGCACTAATGTGCATGACTTTATTTGCCTTAACTTGTCAGTGCTCACAGCTGTACAATTTAATAAAATCACTGATCTCCATGAATATTGCACAAAATCAGAAGTCAATGATGAGAAACCATAGAGCAACAACATTCATTTTCCTGCACCTAACTGAATAGCCACACCTTCAGGGTCTGAATTTTTCTTTTTATTTTTCTTACCTGTTTATAGAGTACAAGTGGGAACCAACCATTATCTCACTCACTTTAGTGGATTCTCACATTAGAAGACTAGTGCACTTATTCCTAAACCATGTTTCCTTTTAAGAAAGCACATTCAGTTCTGGTAAGATGGTGGAATAGGCAGAAAGACTGTACAGACCCTCTTCAACAAAGAAAGGGGGAACCAATTAACACAGCCACAGAAGATAATTCTGGACACCTGAGTCTTGAAAGGGAAGGGTCTAGAAGTGGACTAAACTCCAACTAGCAGAAGAATTTGCATGAAAATACCAAAAAAAGGAGACATATGGAGCTGCAGTGTGGTAGCAATCCTGACAGCAAAGACAGCTTGGAGATTGCCCAGTGGTGATAAGACCTAAGAATTAACCTAAAAATCAGCCCTGCTAGCCAGGGACTGCACAGAGGACTGCTCTGGTGGCTGAGGAATAAAAG
>NW_006922495.1:410043-411376 GCF_000298275.1 Orycteropus afer afer | reverse complement strand
AACAAAAAGACAAACAATCCAATTAAAAAATGGGCAGGAGAAATGAATAGACACTTCATCAAGGACGATATTCAAGAGTCCAACAAACATATGAAGAAATGTTCACAATCATTAACTATTAGAGAGATGCAAATCAAAACCACGAGATACCGTCCTGCTCCAGCATTAGTAGCAAAGTTCAACGAGACAGAAAATAACAAATGCTGGTGAAGATGTGGAGAGATTTGGACTCTCATACACTGCTGGTGGGACTGTAAAATGGTACAGCCACCATCGAAAGCAGTATGGCGATTCCTTAAAAACTTGGAATTAGAAATACTATTTGACCTAGCCATTCCATTACTAGGTATATATCCTAAAGAAGTGAGAGCCATGAGAAGAACAGGTATATACACACCCATGTTCATTGCAGCACTATTTACAATAGTCAAAAGATGGCAACAACCTAGGTGTCCATCAACTGAGGAATGGATAACCGAACTATGGTACATACATACAATGGAATACTATGAAACACTAAAGAATAATGTTGAATCTGGAAAACAGCACATAACATGGATGAACTTGGAAGACATTATGCTGAGTGAAATAAGTCAATAACAAAAGGACAGATATTGTATTAGTCCATTATTGTAAAAGTCAAGGAAATGTTTATCTATGAAAGGAAATTGTCTTTGTTGGTTACCAGGGGTGGGAGGGGAGAGAGAGGAACATTATTAGACAGGTAGAGATAAGTTTTTATTTGGGTGAAGAGAAGGGCAATGTACCAAATGTGAGTGATCAATATGGTGGCATTGAGGAAAAGAAAGACATAGATAGGTACATATGAGATACAGACAACAAGGATGAACCATTATGCATACAGAATTGCATTGTCAGTGAAGGCAAACATAGGTATACAGGCGGATAGATGGGTGGACAGGCTGAACTAGTAGTATGAAGTGGGGAGTGTACACAAGACATGTATAGGGTTGGCAGACAATGGTCCTATAAGTTTATTTGTATGATCTGAATTCCCAGTTGTACAGTAAAGCTGACAAGGGGCAGGTTGTAGGCACTTCATGGTCACAGCCAGCTACCCAGAGGGACCGAGTAGTTGAACCTGTGAGCTTGGAACCATAGTCACAGGGGACATCCATGTCAATTGGCATAACATACTACACAAAACATTGTTCCACCTCCTATTTTGGCAAGTAGCAACTGGGATCTTAAAAGCTTGCAAGCTGCCATCTAGAGGCAACAATGGGTCTCTCCTCATCCAGAGCAAAGAAGAATGAAGAAAACCAAAAATTCATGGAAACAATTAGTCCTAGCAACTGGTACACCATCCTAT
>NW_006922495.1:407958-409098 GCF_000298275.1 Orycteropus afer afer | reverse complement strand
TCATTCATATCTACTTCCCTTCCTAGATATTTGTATAACCTAACAGGTGACAAGTGTATTACCTGCTGTACCTGTGTCATTGAAGCATTTTCAACTGATTTTTGGGGAACAACTTGTTTTTTTTTTTTCTCCCAGCTGGCATGTACTATGGCCCTTATGTGGCTATCTACAAAACACTGCATTATACCAGCATCATGAGCACCAGAGTATGCAAAAGACCCATATTTTCCTGTTGGCTGGCTGGCTTTTTTTTTTAAATCATACTCCCAGCATTTAGTCTAAGCCTGAGTAAGGCATTCTGTGTCTTTAATGTCACTGACAGCTTTCTCTGTGATGTCTCTCACTTTCTGAAGATTTATTTCATGCTGAGACACGTGAGTCACCAAGCAGATGGTTATACTCTGGGCTGTGTTCTTCCTCACCACAACCCTTCTTTTGTGTAGTTCATTCCTACATATATATAACTGAGGCTAGTGTAAGATTCACTTCTGCCCATCAAAGGAAAAAAGTCTTTTCTACCTGCTCTTTCTACAGAATTCTGGTTTCCATCACCTATAGCAGCTGTATTCATCTACATCAAACATTCAACAAACATATCAGTGTCTATTAACAGTAGTTAAGGCATTTTCCTGCTAACCAAGACTCAATGTTTCAAATTCATCAACCATACTGTGGAAGAAAGATGGGGCAATGTGCTTCCATAAAGACTTACAAGCCCCAGAAACCCAGTGGAGGTTGCTATGAACCTGAATCCACTCAACAGGAGTGAGTTTTTTTTTTTTTTTTCCTCTTCTGAGTGTTCACTACACCCATTGCTCTTATGTTGAACCTCTTCATTTATACCTTAATGAATAAGCAACTAAAACAAGCATTTAGAGTCACCACATCAAAAAAAATTGCCTTATCTTCTAAGAAGTGGAGGAATTATGAAATTGATAAATCAAGTTTTTCTAAGAGATTGGCTTCCTAAAGCATCTATCATTCAATTTCTAAAATATATTTCTTCCTAATCTGAAGTTCATTGAAATAAAATTTCTCAAAATCTTGCTTGTTTCCAAGACATCCTTTAGTAGTAGGGTCAATGTTTTCCACTTCCTGAAAGGAAAATCTTTTATAGATGTTATACTAATATTCTCACTG
>NW_006922495.1:399524-407229 GCF_000298275.1 Orycteropus afer afer | reverse complement strand
TCCCTTCTGACAATAGGATGAAAGTAGGTGAGACTAAGCCAGGCCATTCTCATTTCCAAGGAGCATTCCATCGGCACTTCTTTCAGGACAAACCTGTTAGTCCTTTTAGCAGTCCACGGTACTTTCAGCATTCTTTGCCAACACAACTCAAAAGCATCAACTCTTCTTTGATCTTCCTTAATCATTGTCCAGCTCTCACATGCATATGAAGCAATTGAAAATACCGTGGCTTGGGTTAGGCACATCCTAGTTTCAAGGAGATATCTTTGCTCTTCAGCTCCTGAAAGAGGTCTTTGGCAGCAGATTTTTTCCCAATGCAATACGTCTTTTGAGGTCTTGAGTGCTGCTTCCATTTGGTGTTGATTTTAGAGTGAAGGAATAGGAAGTCTTTGACAACTTCAATCTTTTCTCCATCTATCATAATGCTGCTTATTGCTCCAGTTGTGAGGATTTTTGTTTTCTTTATACTGAGGTGTAGTCCATACTGTAGACTGTATTCTTTAATATTCATTAGTAAGTGTCCCAAGTCATCCTTTCTTTCAACAAGCAAAGTTGTGTCGTCTGAGAATTGCAGGTTGTTAATAAGCCTTCCTCCAATCCTGATGCTATATTCTTCTTCATATTGTCCAGATTCTCGGATAATTTGATCAGCATAAAAACTGAATAAGTATGGTGAAAGGATACAACCCTGACACACTCCCTTCCTGATTTTAAACCATGCAGTATCCCATTTTTCTGTTTAAATAATAGCCTCCTAGTTTAGGTTCTGCATGAGTAAAGTTAATTGTTCCGGAATTCCCATTCTTCCCAAAGTTATCCATAATTTGTTATGATCCACACAATTCAATGCCTTTGCACAGTCAATAAAAAAGAAGTAAACCCCTTTCTCTTATTCTTTGCTTTGAGCCAAGATCCATCTGACATCAGCTATGATATCCCTAGCTCCGCATCTCCTTCTGAATCCAATTTGCATTTCTCGAAGCTCTCTGTCAATATACTGCTGCAACTATTTTCAAATTATCTTCAGTAAGATTTTACTTGCATGTGATATCAATGATATTGTTAGATAACTTCCACATTCTGTGGGATCACTTTTCTTTGGAATGGGTAAAAACATGGATCTCTTCCAGTCAGTTGGCCAGGTAGCTGACTTCCAAATCTCTTAGCATAGCTGAGTGAGTGCCTCCAGCAAGGCATCCATTTGTTGAAACATTTCAGTGGGTATTCCATCAATTCCTGGAGCCTTTTTTTTTTTTTTTTTTTTTTTTTTTGCCACTTCCTTCAGGGCAGTTTCAACTTCTTCCTTCTATACCTTTGTTTTTTGATTATATGCCACCTCCAGACCTGGATGATCACCTACAAGTTCTTTTTGGTACAGTGACTCTGTGTATTCCATCCATTTCTTTTGATGTTTCCTGCATCATTCAACATATTGCCCCTGGAATCTTTCAATAGGGCAATTTGAGGCTTAAATTTTTTCCTTTGTTCTTTCAGCTTGAGAAATTCCAAGAGTGTTCTTCCCTTTTGGTTTTATAACTCCAACTCTTGGCACATTTCACTATAATAATTGACTATGTCTTCTCAAGCTGCTCTTTCAAATCTTTTGTTCAGCTTTTTACCCTGTCGATTCTCCCATTTGTTTTAGCTACTCTCCACTCTAAGACAAGTTTTAAAGTCTGCTTTGCAACTTATCTCCACTTTGGTCTTTTCTTCCTGTCCTGTGCTTTTAATGACCTTTTGCTTTCTTCATGTATGATGTTCTTGATGTCCTCACACAATTCTGGTGTTCGGTTATTGGTGTTCAATGCATCAGACCTATTCTTCAGATGGTCTCTAAATTCAGAAGGGATAAAGTCAAGGTCATAATTTTGCTCTCATGCAATTGTTCTAATTGTCTTCAGTTTCAAAAGGTATTTGTAGTGATTAAGTCATTGGTCTTGCAAAATTCTATCATGTGATCTCGACCGTCATATCTACCACCAAGACCATATTTTCCCAACAACGAGTGATTCTTCTGTTTCCTATTTTCACATTCTAGTCACCAGTGATAATTAACACATCTTGATTTCATGTTCATTCAATTTCAGACTGTAGAAGTTGGTAAAAATCTTCAATTTTCTCATCTTTGGCTTTGGTGATGGGTGCGTAAATTTGACTAATGATAATATTAACTGGTCTTCCTCATAATTATATGGATATTATCCTGTCACTGACAGCATCATACTTCAGGTTAGTTCTTGATACATTCTTTGTAATAATGAATTCTTGCCAAAATTAGGTGAGACTAAATCTGGTCATTTTCACTTCCAAGGAGCATTCTTGCTGCACTTTTTCTGGGATGTAATTTGTCTGTTCATCTAGCTGTCCATGGTATTTTCAGTGTTCTTTGCCAACACCATAATTCAAAGGCATTAATTCTTCTTTGGTCTTACTTATTCATTGTCCAGATTTGATATGCATGTGAGGTGACTGAAAATATCATAACTTGGATTCTGTTCTCCTTAGTCTTCAAAGTGACACCTTCATTCTTTAAAACTTTAAAGAGGTCTTCTGCAGCAGAGTTGCCCAGTGCAATATGATATCTGATTCCTTGATTGCTACTTCCATCGGTGTTTGTGGATCCATGTAAAATGAAATAATTGACAACTTCACTCTTTTCTCCATTTATCATGATGTTGCTTGCTGTTCCCATTGTGAGGTTTTTCCTTTTCTTTTTGTTGGTGTGTAATCCATACTGACGGCTTTAGTCTTTGATCTTCATCGGTAAGTGCTTCAAGTCATCTTCACTTTCAGCAAGCTAGGCTGTATCATCTGCATACGGCAGGTTGTTAATGAGTCTTCCTTCATATAGTTCTTCTATGTATATAGTTCTTCTTCATATATTCCAGGTTCTCAGATTATATGTCAGCATACAGATTGAATAAGCATTGTGAAAGGATACAACCCTGACTTATACCCTTCCTGATTTTAAAATCTGACATATTCCTTTACTCTACTCAAATGACATCACCTTGGTGTATGAACAGGCACCTCATGAGGACAATTAAGTGTTATGGAATTCTCATTCTTTACAATGTTATCCAAAGTGTGTTATGATCCACACAGTCAAAGACCTGTGCATAGAAAATAAAATATAGATTTTTCTGTAATTCTTTGCTTTCAGCCACACTCATTTGGCATCAGCAAGGATATCCTTCATTCCATGTCCTCTTCTGAATCCAGCTTGAATATCTAGAAGTTACCTGTCAATAAAATGCTGCAAATGTTTTTGAATTATCTTCAGCAAAATGTTGCTTGTGTGTGATATTAGAGATACTGTTCAATAATTTCCACAATTTTTTGGATTAACTTTCTTTAGAATGGGCACAAATATGAATTGCTTCCAGTAAAATGTCCAGGTATCTGGCTTCCAAACTTCTTGGCATAAACAAGTAAGCACCTCTAGAGCTTCATCCATTTGTTGAAACATCTCAATCTCAACACAATGTCTGGAGCTCTGTTTTCTGCCAATGCCTTCAGTGCAGCTTGGGCTTCTTCCTTCAATATCATTGGTTCTTGAGCATGTGCTACCTCCTGGAATAGTTCAGCATCAACCAGTTCTTTTTGGTACAGTGACTCTGTGTATCCCTTCCATCTATTTTTGATGCTTCCAGTATCATTCAATATTTGTCCCATATAATTCTTTAGTTTTGCAAATCAAGTCTTGGATTTTTTTCTTCACTTCTTTCATCTTCAGAATTGCTGAGCATGTTCATTCCTTTTGATTTTATAACTCCAGGTCTTTACACAATTCATTATAATACTTCACTTTATCTTCTCAAGCCGCCCTTTGAAATGTTCCATTCAGCTCTTTTAATTCATTATTTCTTCCATTCACTTTAGCTACTCTACGTTCAAGAGCAACTTTCAGAGTCTCGATTGACATCAATTTTTGTCTTTTTTTTTTTCATCCTTGTCTTTTCAAAGACCTTTTTCTTTGTGCAAGTATTATGTCCTTGATGTCATCTCACAACTTGTCTGGTCTTCAGTTATTGGTGTTCAATGCATCCAGTCTGTTCTTCAGATGGTCGCTAAATTCAGGTGGGATATACTCAAGGTCATATTTTGGCTCTCATGGACTTGTTTTAATATTCTTCAGTTTCAACTTGAACTTGTAATTTCAACAACTGATGGTCTGTTCCATAATCAGCTCCTGGCCTTGTTTTCACTGATATTGAGTTTCTCCATCACCTCTTTACACAGATGTAGTTGATTTTATTCTTGTGTATTCCATTTGGCAAGAGCCACATGTATAGCTACCATATACATTGTTGAAAAGTTATTTTCAATGAACAAATCATTGGTCTTACAAAATTCTATCGTGCAATTTCCAACATCATTTCTATCACCAAGGCTGAATTTTCCAACTATTGATGATCCGTCTCTGTTTCCTACTTTCTCATTCTAATCACCAACCACTAATATTCAATACATCTTGATTGCATATTTGGTCAATTTCAGAGTGCAGAAGTTGGTAAAAATCTTCAATTTCTTCATCATTGGCTTTAGTGGTTGGTGTGTAAACTTGAATAATAATAATATTAACTTGTCTTCCTTGCAGCCTTATGGATATTCTCCTATCCCTGACAGAATTGTACTTCAGGATACATCTTGAAATGTGTTTGTTTTGTTTTGTTTCTTGACTATGAATGTGATGCCATCTCTCTTCTAGTCATCATTCTTAGCAGAGTAGTAAATACAATTTTCTAATTCAAAATTACTGATACTGGTCCATTTCAGCTCAATAATGACTAGAATATTGATCTTTATGTGCTCTATTTCATTTTTGACAACTTCTAATTTTCCTACATTCATACTAAGTACACTACATGTCTCAATTATTTATAAATGTTTGCAGTTATTTCTTCCCATTTCAGTCTTGCCCCATCAGTAAATGTAGGTCCCAAAAGCTTTGTCCATTGATTTCATTAAGACCAATTCTCCATTGAGGAGGCAACTCTTCTTCAGTCATATTTTGAATGACTTCTAACCTCAGGGGCTTATCTCTGGCACTATCTCAGATGATGTATCACTGCTGTTCATAAAATTTTCTAGTAACATATCAGACAGTGTTTCACTGCTGTTCATAAGGTTTTCAGTGGTCAGTTTTTTCAGAAGTGGATGGTCCTGTCCTTCTTCCCAATCTGCCTTAGTCTGGAAGCTCCAGTCAAACCTGTCCACCATGGGTGAGCCTTCTGGTATTTGAAATACCTCCAGCCTCACAGAAGTACAAAGCCACCATAGTGCCTAAAACTGACAAAAACAAGTGATGGGAAAGGAGTTGGTATATAAATATCTTCTCTCTAACTCTTTGTTCAATATACTCTGAAAGGACCTTGGTTCTCTAGACATTCTAAAGAATACCACACTGGTATATTATAGTGATGTTGTTAGTTGCCACCAGGTAGATTCCAGTGCATGACGACCTCATGTATGTAGAGTTGAACTGCTTCACAGGATTTTCAAAGCTGTGACCTTTCAGAGCAGATTACCAGTTTTGCCTTCTAAGGTTCCCCTGGTTGTGTCCAATCAACGATTCTTTTGGCTAACAGTCAATCACTTAAACATTTGCACCACACAGGGTCAACATCATGTTATTTGAACCCTTTATGTACAATATGGCAGCAGTCTTCTAGTGTCGTTCTATGACACATGAGTGACCAAGGGTAGGAAATAAACTACTCAGTAAGTTAGAGGTCAGCTACACCAGTGAATTTTCAGAGCTTGAGTGGTCTGTAGCATGCAAACACATCTCCTCTAAAATAGTGGACTATTTGCACCTCCTATCACAAAGCAGAGACAAAGCATTTACTAGGCTTTTTAATTTGAGGGGCTTGCACACACTACATTTGTGTGTCTTTGTGTGACCCATTTGTTAATACCTTGGAGATTTACCAGTTTTGAAAGTTAAATAGAATAAAAGATAAATTATGAAAATTACTAGTCAAAAAAAACAGCTAGTATACCTATAATAATGAAAGAACATGTAGACTTGAAGGAAATAAGTATTACTGAGGATAAAGAAGGACATGTCATGAAAATAAAAAGGGTACTCTCTTTGTAATAAGGAGTTCTGGAGGTGTGGTGGTTTAAGCATTCAGCTGCTAACCAACAGATTGGTGATTCCAACCTACCAGCCCCTCTGTAGCAGAAGATGAGGCAGTCTGTCTCCATAAAGATTTATAGCCCTGGTAACCCTATAGAGCAGTTCTATTCTGTCCTATAGGGTCATTAGAGACAGAATCAACTCAATGACAATTTTTTTTTTTTTTTTTTTTCTTTCTAATAATGATGGCAGTACAGAGAAGTGAATAAGAAAACTGTTTTAAATGGTGCTACATCTACTAGTGTCCTAAGGCATTTTGATTGCTAACCAGAAGGTTGGTGGTTCAAACGCACCAGGTACTCCTCAGAAAGAAAGTTGGGCAATTTACTTCCATATTGATACCGCCTCAGAAACCCAAGAAGGGGTTGCTCTGAGTTGGATCCATCTCAATGGTAGTGAGTTTATGTCTACTGAAGTAAATATAAATATTTTCAAGGATTTCATTTTACATGGATCCACAACCAACATTCACGGAATCAGCAGTCAAGAAATCAAATGATGTAATGCATTGGGATAATCTGCTGCAAAAGACCTTTTAAAGGTGTTGAAAAGTAAACAAGACACTTTGTGGACTAAATTGTGCTTGATCCAAAATGATGCACCTTAGAAGAGTTTAGATATTAGAAAGGACCGTTAGATTATTAGGAAGGCCCAGTTCCTGGAGAAGGGCATCATGCTTGGAGAAGTACAGGGTCTGCAAATAAGACTAAGATCCTCCATGAGAGGAACTGACACAGTGGCTGCAACAATGGCTCAAACACAGCACCAACTGTGAGGATGGCGCAGGATGGGCAGTGGTTGGTTCTGTTGTAAACTATGAGTCAGAACCACTCAACAGCCACCAACAAAAATAAAATCTCAACTGCATATACGTGTACAAGAAATAAATAAATCTTGATGTCATAGTTAACTTTATATGTTTGTGCAAAAAGGGCAGGGAGGCCACATCTTCCAACCTCCTCTAACCCTATAAGAGGAAGACAGGATTACCATCAGTAACCCACAGCCTATTCCTGTGAGGCCAGACATGTTGCCTCCTTCCACCACTTTCACCAACTGTTCTTCCTAAAGCACCCACCACCTCTCTCCTGGGCTCGATAATTCACTGCAGTGGTCACACAGAACTCACAGGATATGGGATTTATTAGGGAAACACCAGTCTACAATTCAAGTTCAGGAAAAACACTCAGTCTCTCTTCCAGCCCACCGTCTCTCAGCCAACAGTCTCTCACAGTCTCTCTCCTAGCAGTGCGTGTTCCTTGGTGTCTCACTCAGCAATGTGTGTCTCTTTCAGGAGCGTGTGTCTCTTTCAGCAGCACATCCTCCTCAACCAGCAGTCAGAGCAAGTTCTGCCTCTAGGAGGTCTCCTTTTGAGCCCGGCAGAGTGGTCAAACCAACCAATCACAACATCAGAATCCTAAGCACCTAAGAGAGAGTGGGAACCTCCCAGAACATTGTTTTGTGCCACTCCCAACAGAACTACTCCAGGTGGACAACTTCAGCAATTAGGAGCTCCTCAGTTGCTCACAGCAAATTCCACCATGGAGTTTACAAAGACTT
>NW_006922495.1:396212-399068 GCF_000298275.1 Orycteropus afer afer | reverse complement strand
AGTAAGAGTTTTCCCCCTGAGTTGGTGCCCTAAATTTGGTCTCCAGGCCTACTAAACTGCAAGAAAATAAATGTCTGTGCTTTGCAGCTACCCATTTATGGCATTTCTGTCACAGTAGCACTGGCTGCTAAGACAGAACTATTCTGCCTCCAGATGATAAATATATATCTTGTCAGAATTACTTCTCAACCCCACCACTATATTGACCAATTATTGGAGTGCTGAAATTTCTAGCTTATATCTCACCTACATATTTGGGAAGCAAAAATCCTTTCCTTCCAGCCTGTCATGTGAGGTACAATTTTTGACTTGCCAGTGTCACAACTGAATGAACAAATTCCTCAAAATATATACCTCTCTCTCTTGTTATCTCTTTATAGATCTCCTTATACATAAACAGCAAAAAACAACTCACTGCTGTGGAGTCAGATTCAACTCATAGCAACTCCTCCTTGGGTTTCTGAGGCTCTGGTGGCAAAGTGCCTCAGATATTTGACTACTTACCATAACGCTAGCAGTTCAAACCCACCAGCCACCCCTTGGAAGGAAGATTGGGCAATCTACTTACATAGAGATATTGCCTCAGAAACCCAAGGTGGGATTGCTATGAGTCAAATCAACTTGATGACAGTGAATGTTGTTTTTTTGGAAATACACACACACACACACACACATATATATGTATATATATTATATATATACATATATAATATATATAACTGGTTTTGTGGTTTTCTTTCTTTAGAGAATCCTAAGACATTTAATTATGTAACTTTGGTCTGATCATAGATCAAAATGAAAAACTGAAGCTTCTAGAAAATAATGTATGATATTATTTTTGTGACACCGTGGAAAGAAATTACTTATCGATACATAAACAAAGACATCATTCAGAAAAAGACTGATAAATGCACTGCATTAAAATTTGATGATGGTAAAACAATGTTATTAATGTAACTGACATCACTAAAATATACATGTGAAAAATGTCAAATTGCAAATATTGTAGTACATACTTTTTACCACAATAAAAGAAAAGGGGGGCAAAAGTCTTCAGTAGACATTTCACCAAGAAATACAAACACCAAATAGCACATGCAAATATGCTCAACGTAATTAGTCATTAAACACACTGTGATTGAGTCAATTCCAGCTCATAGCCATCGTTCAGGATAAAGTAGAACTGCCCCATAAATTTTCAAAGGGTATAAACCCTTTTGGAAGCACACTGCTTCATCTTTCTTCTACAATGTGGCTCATGGGTTCCAACTGCTGACTTTTTAGTTAGCAGCCCAATGCTTTAAGTACTAGGTAAGCAAAACTCCTTCATTGGTCATGAGGAAACCACAAGTCAAAACTGCATGAGAAGTCATCTCTTGCCCAATAGGATGGTTAAGGTAACAAAAGGTATTGCCAAGGGTGGGAAGAAATTAGAACCCTCATAAATTACTGATGGGATTACAAAATCATGCAGCCTCAGTGAAAAACAGTCTAGCAGTTCCTAAAATATTAAATATTAAATTACCATGCGATCCAGCAATTCCATATCTAGGGATATACTTGAATTTAGTGCAGAAACACAAACAGATACATGTAAACTCGTGTTCATTGAAGCATTACTCACAGTGGCCAGAAGATAAAAAATACCTAAGTGTTCATCAACAAATGAATGAATAAATAAAATGTGGAACATATAAACAATGGAGTATTACTCTGCCATAAAATTAAACAATTTCCTGGTACATGCTACAACATAGATGAACCTTGAAAACATTGTACTGAGGGAAATAAGTCTGTCACAATACGACAAATACTGTATGATTCAACTTAAATGAAACATCTAGAATACACATTTATATAAAAACCTAAGTTTGGTAGTGTAGAGCCTAAGGCATGTGACTTTTAACCAGAAGACTGGTGGTTCATGTCCACCAGCCACTCTTCGAAGGAAGATGGGGCAATCTACTTCCATAGTGATACCACCTCAGAAACCCAAGGAGGCATCTCTATGAGTCAGAGAATTCTCAACAGTGAGTTTGGTTTGTTTTGGTTAAGTTTATTAGTGGTTACCATTAGTAGCCAGGAGAGAGAAGGAAAGTGTAGCCAGGAGAGAGAAGGAAAGTGGCACATTGCTTAGAGGAAGTGAGCTTCTGTCAAGGTTATTAGAAAAACATGGAAATAGATATGTGTGTTAGTTGTTAGTTGCTGTTGAGTTGGTTTTGACTCATAGTGACCCTACATACAGCAGAACGAAACATTGCCTGGACCTGTGCCATCCTCACGGTCATTGTTGTGATTGACCCCATCAGTGCAGCCACTATGTCCATCCATCTTGTTGAGGGTCTTCCTCTTTTTTACTGACCTTGTATTGTACTTGACATGATATCCTTCTCCAGGGATTGGTTCCTTCTGACAACATGACCAAACATGAGAAATAAAGTCTGGCCATTTTTAACTTGTAATGATTATTCTGACTGTACTTTCTCCATGACAGATTTGTTTGCTGTTCTAGCAGCATACATCCAATATTCAGTACTTTTCTTCTGGCTTGATCTTTTTATTATTGTGGTAAATATATATGTAACAAAACATTTGGTATTTCAACAGTCTTCACATATACAATTCAGTGTCATTAATAATGTATATCATGTTGCTAAAAACAGCAAGGAGGCCACATGTTCTGACCTCCTCTAATCTCACAAGAGGACGACAGGATTACCAGCAGTAACCCAAGGCCTATTACTGCAAGGCCAAACATGCTGCCTCCTTCTAGCCCTTTCACCAACCATTCCTCCCAAAGCATCCACCACCTCTCTCCTGGGTTCGATAATTCACTGCAGTGGCCACACAGAGCTC
>NW_006922495.1:386697-389825 GCF_000298275.1 Orycteropus afer afer | reverse complement strand
TAAAAAAAATTCACACTTCAACTAGAAAGGTCGAATAGCATCCCTATGAAACCAGAGAGAGTTCCTGATATCCCCAGATCTTTGAACAGACATAGAACTTCAAAATCAGAGAAATATCTTGGTAAAAAAAGCTTGACCACATGTTGGAAATGAAAATATGAAAAAATCGTTATCATCCACAGGATGCCTATGAGATGAGTCCAAGTTCAGGAGGAAGAGGGACCAGGAATCCACACACAAGCCTCTGTAAGCATCTTCTTTTCCATCCTCTGACCACCCAGATGTTCAGGGACAACTAATGAATTGCAATCATCATGGACCATTCAGAGTGAGTACCTGTCTGGGACTCCCTTTCTTTTCTCTTGGACAGACTTAGATGATGATTTTCTCTAACAGTTTTAATCTTGTTCACCTCAATTAGAGGGGTGTGAATAGTTAATTAGTTATGGTTTAAAAAAAATGGAGGCAAGAGTTTATGGCTCAGAATTGATTGAAGATGTTTATAAGGCTGGATTGATGCATGAACAAAAGTAGATCACTTAAAGATAAATTAAATCAATTTCTAGAATCAACTAGAAATTGAATATTGTTGGTTAGGAGCCCAGGACCTCTTTAAATGTTCAATTCTCTAACAGACATATAAAAAGAAATCAAACAATCACAAACTAATGTTGATTTACTTTTTAAGATATTTAGGAACAAACATATGGCTCAAAATTTCTAGGGTTGTGAAGGCACCAATACCAGGTATCTCCGGACTGAGAAATGGGGAAGTAGATGGACTGTAAATGTGAACATTTTGTAAATAGGAACTCTATTCACCTTCTAATCAATCTCTTCTAATTATTGAATCTATTAAATAATTTCTATTATTGGTCATTTTATCATTATTGCCTGCGTGATTCTCCAGGCTTGGGACTGTCCCAGCTCTTCTCTAAACCATACATTAGCTCAGTCCTATTTCTCTCATTTGGAGAATGCAAATTCTGGGAAATTTACTATGAGACATGAACACATAGCAGATAGAGACCATGTCCTTATCTCTGGAAAAAAGGAATATTTAAAGCAACCAACTGAAACCCTCCAGATACCCAATTCATTGGAGTTTATATGACGATATTTTTTCTTTTTTTTCCTGTTTGTTGATGGACTTGAACAAGAATTGGAAAATATCTGAGCAGAAATAAATATAGCTAATTGGCATTGGCTGAGAAAAACCACAGAGCAGCTGTTGGTCCAAATCTAGAATTTAAGAGTCCTTAATCTTTGGTTCATCACTGCGACCATGTAAGACAGAATAGAAATACCCCCATAGAGTTTCCAAGCCTGCAATCTGTGACAGAAGCGGATAGCCACGTCTATCTCAGGAGGAGCAGCTGGTGGGCTTGCAATGGTGACCTTTTAGTTATCAGATGAACACTTAACCACTGAACCACCAAGGCTCAAAATTCCTTCAATAGCAATGAGTTTGGAATCTTGGGTTAAGGAGTTCTGGGGGTGCAAATGGTTAAGTACTGGGCTGCGACAGAAGGAGTGGTGGTTCCAGTTCCAGCCAATGGTTTCAAGGAAAAAGATTTGGCAATCTGCTTCCATAAGGATTAAACCAAAACAAACCAAATTCATTGCTGTCAAATAGATTCTGACCCCTAACAACCCTAAAGGACAGAGTAACTGTTCCATAAGTTTTGTTGTTGCTGTAGTTGTGTACCGTCGAGTCGGCCCCTGACTCATAGTAACCCCTCATTGGGTTTCCGAGGCAGTACCACTATGGAAGTAGATTGCCCCATCTTCCTTCTGAGGAGTGGCTGGTGGGTTTGAACCATCAGCCTTCTGGTTAGCAGTCAAGTGCCTTAGCCACTATGCTACCAGAGCTCCCCCATAAGTTTTAGGAGACTGTAAATATTTACAGAAATAGACTGTCACATCCTTCTCCTGAGGAGAACAGGTGGGTTCAACAACCCATCTGTTGGTTAGCAGTCAAGAGCTTAACTACTGCAATGCCACAGACATTTTCCATAATGATAACAGCCAACAAAGACCAAGAGGCATCTACTCTGTCAAAAGGTGTCACTATCAGTTGAAACAACTTGACAGCACCTAACAACAATAACATTTTTTTAAATGTAATACGTTTATTAAAGGTGTATTGAAGAAACATACATGGCAAACACAAATGGCAGGTTATTTCTATAAAATATGGTAAGAAGTCAGATAATGATCTTACCCTTTAATGCAAGTATTATGTCCATGCTGATATGATGATTAGGTAGTCAGGTTACACAGTATGGTTTAGGAACAAAACATCACAATTTCTACACACAGAGACACACCCAGACACATGAAAAAAAAAAAAAAAAAGTCTCCTAAATTAGTCAGGTGTATGGCACAATTAAGAGCTATCAGAGCAGTTTTAAGATCAAGTCCACCTAAGAACTACATCAGGTGATCTTGGTAGAAGGAAGAATATTCACCAAGAATTTAATGTATGGCTCCAGCTCCTCCAGGTCTATGTCTGTGACAATAAACAAGATAGAAACCCTGACTTCAACCCATTTTTTTATACTTTCTATTATGAATAAGCTATGAAAAACCCATAGGAAGGTGCACAATTAGCTTCAGGAGACTCACAAAGACTTCTCTGAAGAGTCTAACCAGGAAACTGAGGAAGGGCTCAGGACAAACCAGGTGTAAGTCAGCATCAGGAGGCAAAATGGAGTAGATGAGGGGAAAAAACCAAGTGATTAGTAAGGATTTGTTCAGACAGGGAGTCCACGTGAAGTAGTTACCACAATATCTGTCGTGCAAGATAAGAGTTTCCATAATTCCACCACTACCATGAAAAAAACAAACCAAAAAACAAAAATTTCCAAATTAAAGCCAGGGAACAAAATTAAATGACAGGCCCTTCAGTGCAAACAGAATTTCAATATAGAGTTAAACCAAGAAACAATACAGCGGGAGCTCTATGGTTAATAAATTAAAAAAAAAAAAAATGTTTAGAGTCTATTTTTTAAGTCTATTCTGACTCATACCGACCCCATGCATGTCAGAGTGGAACCCTGCTCCACTGGATTTTCAATGGCTGGTATTTAGGGAGAAGATTGCTAGTTCTTTCTTTCCAGGTGCAT
>NW_006922495.1:384526-386597 GCF_000298275.1 Orycteropus afer afer | reverse complement strand
GTAAATAAGGAGTGAGAAAAGGAGTAAGAGTGGTGCAGAAGATATATAATTCCATTTCACATATATTCAGTTTGAGAGGATAGTAAAATTTCTAGATGAAGATGTCTAACAGCCAGAGAGATAGTGTCTGAACTTTTAATCATTAAATGTTAAGTACTAAGTGGAAGTCAGGGGATTTAATGGAATGTCCATGAAAAACATACAAAGAAGCAGAGCTCCTATGAAGATGAATGGGGAAAAAGATATCTTTAGAGAAGCATAATGGGAAAGTAAAGGTGTTCTGGTGGTGTAGGAACTCTGGTGGCATAGTACCTAAGGAATTTTACTGCTAACCAGAAGGCTGGAGGTTTAAACCCACCAGCCACTCCTTGGAAGGAAGGTTGGGCAATCTACTTCCGTAGTGATACAGCCTCGGAAACCCAAAGAGCGGTCATTATGAGTCAGATTTGACTCAATGGCAGTGGGTTGTGGTGGTGTAGCAATTAAAGCATTAGGTTGTTAACCAAAAGGTTGGTGGTTCAAACCCACCAACCTCTCCATGGGAGGAAGATGAGGCAGTCTGCTTCTATAAAGATTTATAGAAATGGGTAACTTTTGGGGGACACTGTGAGTCCAAATCGACTTGATGGTAGTACATCTGGTTTTTGTTTGAAAACAAAACAAAATGTTGTTGTGTGAATATCATGCAAGAAACGTGTCTAGAAAATAGAAGGAAGGAGAGATTAGCAGTGTTAAAGAAACAAAAAGTCAAATAAAATGGCTATATTTAATTAAGTTTAAAGAAATCAACAATAAGCTTGTCAATAATTTTTCAGTGGAGTGGTATGTTCAGAAACCATATCATAAACAGCTGTGTATGACAAAAGTCAGGATTGAAGAGAATCATTTCAGACTGTTGAAGCAAAGGAAGAACGTGAAGTTAGAGACTCCGTTTAATACCTATGGGGCTGACTGTAACTTCAGTGACTGGAAAACTAGTGTGTTTCAACCAGAAAGAAAAAGAATGAAACCATAAAACAATGAGAATTAGATTCTTCAGCTGTGTACGTCTTTTGCAGGACATTTCCTCATTTACTAGTGAATTAGCTTTGTGTCAACTCTCTGTGTTCTTGGTCAAAGTGGGGAGTCAGTGAAAATCGATTAAAGGCAGAAACATTTAAGAAAGCCATGGAAAGATCTAAAGGGTGACATTTTGTCAGGAAATATCCTTTGTATATTAATTTTAAGTTTGGTCATAGCAGAACAGAGAGCTAAGTTGTTGTAATATGAATTTAGAAACATCTTGTTGGTCATAACCATCCTATACTTAACAATTTCTCCTGGGTGGAAAAATATTTTCAAGCAGATAAATGAAACTTAGCAAAATTTTCAGATTGTAAGTATAGAAACATACTTACAATTAAGAAAAGATGCCCTAATAGTCATGAAAGGAGTTCTGGTGGCACCGTGAGTAATGCATTTGGCTGCTAACCAGAAGGTCTGTAGTTCAAATCCACTAGCTACTCATAGGAAGAAGATGAGGCAACCTATATCCATAAAGATTGATAGCCTTGGAAACCCTATGGGGCCACTACGAGTTGGAATCTACTCAATGGCAGTGGGTTTGGTTTAATAGTCAAGAAAGAAGCCTTCGTGGCACAATGATTAAAGCTTTCCACTGCTAACAACAACAACAACAAAAAAGTAAGCAGTTTGAAAGAACCAGCTGTCCCACAGGAGAACGATGAGGCAGTCTGCTTCCATAAAGATTTTCCCACTGTCATCCAGTGATCCCAGCAGTCAAGAAATCAGGCATCATCTTTCACTGGGCAAATCTGCTACAAAAGACCTCTTTAAAATGCTGAAGAGCAAATATATCTCTTTGAAGACTGAGGTGTGCCTTACCCAAGGCATGGTATTTTTAATTGCCTCAGATGCATGTGACAACTGGACAAGGAATAAGGAGGATTGACAAAGTTGATGCTTTTGAATTGTGGTATTGGCCAAGAATGCTAAAACTACCATGGGCCAACAGAAAAAGAAACAAATCAATCTTGAAAGAAATGTAGCCAGAACGCTCCTTGGAAATGAG
>NW_006922495.1:375372-383946 GCF_000298275.1 Orycteropus afer afer | reverse complement strand
GCTCAAACTCACCAGCCCCTTCAAAGAAGGAAGATGGGGCCATCTTACTTCAGTAAATATTTACCACCTCAGAAACTCAGTGGGGGTGGCTCTGAGTCAGAATTGACTTGATAGCAGTGACTTTGGCTTTTTGGTTTATAGGGTCACAATGGGTCAGAATCAACTAGCAGTGGGTTTAGTTTTGGTTTTGGTTTAGTAGTCATGATCTCATTATTTCTCATGAAAAGAGTATATGCTGTGGATAAATTCATTCTACTGTTAATTAAAAGGGTAGATCACATCTTTGAAAATATCATGAATAAGATTATTTTATACTTTAGACATTATCATGAAAAACATCCTTAAGAACATTCTTTTTTAAAAAAGGGACCAGGTTTGCTGGTCTGAGAGAGTCTGGTGGAAACCCTGAGACTATGGCCCCTGCCCTTCAGGTCTGGAATTGATCCTACTCCTGTGGATTCAAGCCAAACAAAAGACAGGCATATGAGCTGAACATTTACATTAGATAGACATACATTCCTTGGAGGAGGCAGGAGTACAAGGCAGGGAAAGACAGGGAAAAGGCAACTATGGGGAGGAAGTGGGAAGAGACCTGTTGCATTGTGGGAAATTGCAGTCAATGTCATTGGACAAAGTATATGTGAACTGCTGTATGGAAAATGAATTGGCTCTGTACACGTTCACCCAAATCACAATAAAAATTTTTAAAAAAGAAAAAGAATATTCTTTTTTTTTTTTAAAAAAAAGCCACTGGGCATTACTAATTATTAGGCTAAAAATGATACTTGTTTTTAATTTTAAATGACATATGTAAAATAGAAACTATCAGAGGGAATGGCATTCTAAGGGTTAGTAATTTTTGTCCTATTTTTGTTTCACATATATGCCAGTATGTGTATGTACATGAATAGCAATGTAAAATATATATCTTATTGCATGTTGAGGCCAAATATGTTTGAAAAACTTATTTCAAATGAATTCAATGGCAAAGCAAAAGAGTGGACAATATGAAAGTTCTTTAAATATTCAACTCAAGCAAATACATGTAAAATATAAAACCAAAATCTTCCAGAAAAATTATCCCTACCCTTTCTAAAATCTTATGTCTCTCAGTTTCACACACAGATTGGGTAGAAGTCGGCAGCCAGGCATGAGAAACCATACGGCTCTAACAACATTCATTCTCCTGGGACTGACTGAAGACCCACAACTGCAGATTCTGATTTTCATATTTCTACTGATCATCTACATGTTGAGTGTAATTGGAAATCTCACCATCATCTTCCTCACATTGGTGGATGCCCACCTTAAAACTGCCATGTACTTTTTTCTCCAAAATTTCTCCTTCTTAGAAATCTCATTCACCTCTGCCTGCATCCCTAGATTCCTATACAGTATATCAGCAAGTGACAGGACCATTACCTATAATGCTTGCATAAGTCAATTGTTTTTTACATACCTGTTTGTAGTAGCAGAATTTATCCTCCTGGCCACCATGTCCTACGATCGATATGTGGCCATCTGCAAACCCCTGCATTACATGACCATCATGAACCACAAGGCCTGCAAAAGGTTTATTTTAGGCTGCTGGCTGACTACTTTGTTGATCATATTCCCACCCCTTAGTGTGGGACTGGATCTGGAATTCTGTGATTCTGTCATTGACCACTTTCTCTGTGACGCTAATCCTCTCCTGAAGATCTCATGCACAGATACGTGGATCATAGAGCAGATGGTTCTTGCTTCCTCTGTAGTCATCTTCATCATGACCCTTGTGTGTGTGGTTTTGTCCTACATATATATCATCAGAACAATTCTAAGATTTCCCTCTGCCCAACAAAGGAAAAAGGCCTTTTCCACCTGTTCTTCCCACATCATTGTGGTTTCCATCACCTATGGCAGTTGCATCTTTGTCTATATCAAACCTTCAGCAAAAGATGAAATGGCGATTAATAAGGGGGTGACAATACTTACTACTTCTATTTCCCCCATGTTAAACCCATTTATTTACACCCTGAGGAACAAACAAGTCCAACAAGCCTGTAATGATTTAGTCAGAAGAATTCTATTTCTCTCAAAGCATTAGAGGAATAATGACATCAGGGACACTAATCACATATACTTGACTGCTAACCAGAAGGCTGGCAGTTCAAACTTACCAGCCACTCCTCAGAAGGAAGGTTGGGCAATCTACGTCCATAATGACACTGCCTTGGAAACCCAAGGAGGGGTTACTCTGAGTTGGGTCCAACTTGACGGCACATAACAGCAACAATCATATTTTCTTAAGTTTCCCACCTATTTTTATCTCTTCCTGATCCAAGTTTGGCCTTGTATTCAGAACCAAACCTGATCAAGTCACTCCTAGCTTCTCCTTATAAACAAACCTCTTTGAGAATGATAATCTTCAGTAAGAAAATATGAAAATAGTTGTCTCAGGAAATTTAAACATGACCTCCCTTAACTTTGGCTTACCAAAGCTGAGAGAATAGGAGACTTATAAAACATTGGTGCAACAGTGCACATAACTTTCTACAAAACATACCTGCTCAAATGAAGGGAGAAATAATGATATTTAAAAAAAAATACAGTTTCTAAACAGTAACAGGAAAAATAATTTAAATTAGCTGAAGTATATTTCAAAACAGGAATAAGTTTAATGATTTGGGATTCCCAAAAAACATATCTAATGAGAAAGCTTTAAAGTAATAACATTTCTAGATTTTATTGACTAGATCAATCTAAATTAAAGGCATAAAAATTCTTGCCCAAAGGGCCTGAATTCAGATAAGAATGAGATAGAAAGACACTGATAACACTTGATAAAGAACTGAAGAATGCACTAAAATTAAAACCAAATAAACAGGATTTATAATGATGCACCAATGGAAATATTGTATCTTGAATAGGCAGACTTTACATTAAGCAAAAATATGACAGCAAGTCCAAGAAAAATAATAGGGCTAGAAGTTTGATAAACAACCAACCAACAAGCCATATATATAAATATGGAGATATGAGAGACAAACACGTGAAAATGAAACTGCCTTTTTGAGAAAATAATTTAGTCATTTCAAGAGTCCAAAATATGAACACAATAATATTCTCCAAAAACAAAATCTACATTTAATTACATGTCAGATTATTCGTTATATACCACTTTTGTGGTCCAAAACTTCCATTGATTCTTCTTTTCTTCATGTAGCCTGCTGTTTGTACTGTAAGCAACAATCTACCCCTCATTTTCCAAGTGTCCTACCCCCGTTAGTCCTCTAACTTTCACCTCAAATGGCATTCCCACTGGAATCTTTCTCTGACCTCATCTTGCTCCTCTATCACCAACACTATCACCACCTGCATATTGGGCTTCTTCCACACACTCCTGTCACACACTAATCTTCAGCTGCTGTGGCTTTCACCAAACTACAGTTTTCTGTTTATATATCCTTATTCTATGTTAGGTGATAAATGCCAAGGAGATTTCCCCTTTTGATAGCCAAATTCTAGCAGAATTTATGCCTATAACCTAGTCAAATACTAACTATATGATAGATCGGTAGCTGTTTGCATACCCCTTGCAATCTGATGAGTTGACCCTTTGGCTAGGCAAACTAAAACTTATTATGTGAAAAATACAAATATGTTTGTATATATATATATATAAAAGTAACATTTGCAGTTTATCTATGAACAAAAGAAAAGAAAGTTATGATTAATGTTAACTATTGTGCTAGAGTGCTTTTGGTTTTGTTTTATTTCTGAATGAAATAGTGAGGATGAAAGCCAAAGTTATATTGAAAATTATAATACAGATTGACCAGGAAATAACCCTGAAAGTTATTTTTATATGTATAATTATGCATGCAGAAATCAATGTTTAGAAAAGTTAACTATTGCTGGTAAGTGGTGGAGCAATGATTTGAAACCAGTTTTATTGAATTTGAAAGGATCTCTTTGTTCCAATGCATGTAACTGCTTCTCCACAGAGGCATCAACCCACCGGCCACTCCTCGGAAGGAAGGTTGGGCAATCCTACTTCCGTAGTGATACTGCCTCGGAAACCCAAGGAGGGGTCGCTATGAGTCGGGGCCGACTCGACGGCACATAACAACAACAACAACAACCTCAAGGAACATTCCATGTGATACCTTTACTCGTGAAATGGAGCAAGATTTATATCATAAACAATGATAAAGTAAAATGGAATTAATTTACCCGCATTTACATTATTAATATGTCAATAATAAATTAAATTAATTACTGCAATTAGATAATCCTCAAATAACTATGAGTCAGATTACCAATCTATAGAAACAAAGAGCAAGTAATAGAAAAAGAAGTGAAAGTTAGAGAAGAGGAAATAAGAAAAAATTGCTGTGAAATCTCAGAACTCCACTGAGAAAATCTGACCCCTAAACCCATCAGCAGGCATTTTCCTTAGTGTTAGTCCTCTGTTCTTCAGTACAATACTCTGTAAATGTGAATCCATTAAAACACTGAGAAGACCTGATACATATTTTGCAAAATCTTAGAGAACTTGAAAGAGGGGTTCTGCAAACTCAACCTACATATCATGACGTAAAATGTTTAACGGCCTATTTCAGCCAGACATAAGCATTTAGACAGGTACCTTAAACTGAAAGTTACAGGTAAATTTAGATTTTTAAAACATTCTTTTCTCTCACTCCTTGGTTTTACCATAAGCTGTACTACAAACAAGCTTAAATCCACAAGCTTAAATGCAGATTTTGCACACATACATACACACACACACACACGTATATGTATACACACTCTGGAATGATCTACAGATCAACTTTGGTTAAGTTTTAATCTTTTCATCTTTTTTTATCTAGAAGTTCCTTTGCCAACTACATTAAGATAAAGGGTATAGAGTTTAAGTTCTGAATATCTGGTCTTCAGAGATACCACTTTATGTGACTACAGTAAGAGCACAAATCTTTGACTTATTTACCAAAGGTGAAAAGTTATTATCTACACTAGTCTGGATATCCTCTGAGTTGCATAGCTTGAGCACAAATGTAAATGGTATCAATGATATTCATCTTCTAAATTATATCATGGCTGCTATTTGGTATTGTTAATCACCCACTTCCTCAATGTGAGTCCTGAACAAATTGAGATATAAGCACACTCAGATAGGTCTGAATATTGGCTTCATTTGGGGTAAATGTAGGTTGAAGAAAGTAGCTTGGATCAAAGAGTTTCCTCAAACTGATCTCACTCACCTGCTAAGTTAGAAGAAGAAATTGTAAGATGCGGATAGTCTGCCCTAGCAAGCTACTCAATGGCAAATAAAAAGAAGAGGGCAGAGTCTCTTTAGTGCAGGTAGCCAGTCATCAGGCTGGAAAGGAAAAGATCAGTACATTCATGAGCATTGATTTTACCCCAATCTCAGCAAGCAGATCAAACTGAGTAGAAAACTAACTAATCACTAAGATGTTTTTAAACCATTCTTAGGTGGAAAATTTCTAATACATGTAAATGAAGACAAGACAGACTATAACAGATGTGTGCCTGTCATTCAGCTTCCATAATTATCTACACTTTAAAATAATTTCTCTCTATCAACCTCAGAAACCTCTTTTGGGGGCGACATTTGGCCTCAAGCATTTCTTTTATAAATTCATGACATTTTATCCATAGATTTATCAGTAGTAATATTGAAATGATAGGAACATTTTCTTCTTACAGAGTCATTTTGCCATTATCATACACAACATTTTCAATAAACAGTGATAGATTCTCATTTTCATTATGTATTCAAGATTCACTGGTCTAATGCTGTTTATATACCAAATAAAACTTTTCAATTCTATAAATTATTGATATAATAACAACTGATAAATAATAAAAAAAGATTTTATAATTTCCAACTGCTTTTTCAAAATATAAGTAAGTTAAACGGCACTGTGAATTTTTGTTCTGGTTTTCTATGGCATATGATGCTGGTGCTTATACTTATCTGAGGGCACTGTATATACTCATGCTTACTAGATATTTTTAATATTTTTTCCATCCACACAAGATTCATTGGAACTTAAAACCTGAGTTATAAAAGATCGTCTAATCTTTTAGCTTATCTTTATCCAAATGTAACAAAAATCTAACTGAGAGTGTACTAACCTCCCCCCAGCGAGTTTCAAACATTAAATTTCTCTACAAAGAGCTTGTTTCTGACACTAATCCCTTTGAATTTTTCTTGTTTAAAAAAGGAAGATATGTTGAAGACTAATGGAAAATTATTACCTATACATAAATGACAGAAAATCCATTGAGGGGAAAATTTTCCACTGTATTGCAGATGGAAACTCCATGAACTGTCAGTATTGTGCATGAATGGGTTTAGCAAAAGTGGCCAGAAATTCAACTAATACTTCTCTGCACATTCACTTTCAATTTTGTAAGCTGAGATATGTTTATGGTCACAAAGTGAACAGAAATTATGAGTAATAATTTAAGTGATAAAAGACTAATATCATTGGATATATTATAGTCATTAATATCAGTGATTAAGAGAGGTCATCCAAATGTCAATCATCTGTTTGCCATGCAGTAGCATCATGTGCTACAACCTCAGACACAACAGCATCTTAGGTAATAATTTGTTCAAGATCCCTAGAGGCCTTGTAAAGTAAAATATTTAAATGATGGAATAAAAAGAAATAGATAGTCATAATTCAACCAGATAATTTGCCAGAACTTAACTTTTATTAGCCAGGTAGGATGGTTTTCTCCTGGAAAAATAACATGATACTTCTCTGAGATAGGAGCATAAATGGAAGAATTAACACCTGGCCAGAATTGACCCTGGCCCCATTCTGGAAGCCAATATTTTAAATCATTGCATTTAATTATCCTTAAAATAATTTAATTGGAATCTCACAGAGAATTGATGTAGGAAAGCTCACAAACAGAAATTCATTGCCATTGAGTCCATTCAACTCATAGCAACCCCTCCTTGGGTTTTCAAGGTGATATCTCTATGGAAGTAGATTGCCCAACTTTCCTTCCGAGGAGTGGCTGATGGGTTTGAACTGCTAGCCTTCTGGTTAGTAGGGAAAAACACAAACAATTAGAGAAGAATCTGTTCAGACAGATAGTCCATGTGAATTGGTTATCACAAGGCTTGTTACTCAATATGGTGTGGTCTAGAGCCACTCTTCTTAATTCTGCCACCAGCCAAAAAAAAAGAGAAAAAAGAAAAGAAAATCCCCAAGTTAGTGTCAGGGAAACAGCAAAATTAAATAAAAATAAGTTCCATGTGAATAATATTTCAAGATAGGGCTAAACTAAGAAACAATACAACTAGAGCTTTATCATTAATTATTATTTTTTTTTTCCTTAAATTGCTGTTGAGTCAATTGTGACTCAGAGCAACCCCATGTGTGTGAGAGTAGAACCATCCTCCACTGGATTTCCAGTGGCTGATTTTCCAGAAGTAGATTGCTCTTTCCAGGTGACTCTAGGATCACTGGAACTTCCCACTTTTTGGTTCATGTCCAAGGTTAACCATTTACCCACCTACAGCAACCGTATTGTTAATATAGGATTATATGTGATGACTTTAGATTTTAGTATGGCAACGAAGGAGTGAGAAAAGGAGTAAGAATGGTGCAATAGATATGAAATTCCATTCTAAATATACTCAGTTTGAGAGAACAGTAAAACTTACATATGTAGATGTTTAAAATACAGAGAAATGGTGTCTGAATTTTCAGTCATTGGATATTAACTGCTAAGAGGAATTCAAGGGACTTAATGGAATATTCATATATATATATATATATACACACACACACACAGAGGGGAGAAGAGCAACTAGAGAAGTACAAGAAATATCAATGTTTTGAAGATGAGTAGGGGAAGATATTATCTCTAAAGAAGCAGAAAGCAAAGTAAAAGTAGTAAGTGTGAATATCATGAAAAATATGTGTCTAGAAAATAGTGAGAAGGAAGGAGTGGTTGGCAATGCCATATACAACAGAAGGTCAAATAAAATGGCTATGTTTCATTTAATATTAAAGAAATTAGTGGGAAATTCAGAAGCCGTATCATGAACAGTTGAGTAAGATGAAACTCAGGAATTGGAAAAAATGTTGCAGATTGTTGAAGCAAAGGCAGAAAATGAAGTTGGAGACTCTATTTCATGCCTACAGAGCTAACTGTAACATCAGTGACATGAAAGCAAGGAAAATGATTGTGTGAGGCAGAAACAAAGCAGAATGAAATTTTTAAACAATGAATATTCCTTCACTTATTAGTGAATCAGCTATGTCTCAACTCTCTCTGTGTTCTGCACCAAAGCAGACAACCAGTGAAAGATGTATTAAAGGCATAAACATTTCAGAAACTCATGGAAAAGATCTGAAGGATGACTTTGTATAAAGAAAATATATTTTATACATTAATTATGGGCTTGGCCATAGCAGTAGAACCGAGAACTAAATTGCTATAAGGTGGATTCAGGGACCAACCTCGAAAATGGTGGACTAGGCAGAAAGACTGCACACACCCTCTTCAACAAAGAAAAGGGAAACCAAATAACACAGA
>NW_006922495.1:366991-371482 GCF_000298275.1 Orycteropus afer afer | reverse complement strand
TGTTGTATGGAAAGTGAATTCGCTCTGTAAATCTTCACCCAAATCACAATTAAAAAAAAAAAAAAAGGTAGATTCAGAAATATCTTATTTGTCATAACCACCTGTATATGTTAACAATTTCTCTAGAAGAAAAGTTTAAAGCAGATAACCGAAACGAAGTGAAATTTCAGTTGGTGAGTAGAGAAACATTCTTATAAAGGGCACCTTATCATCATTATCCTGTTATTCCTGCTGTAACAGGTATATGCTGTGGATAAATCCATTCCAAAGTATAAATTAAAAAGCGAGATTAAATTCTGAAAATATTGTGGAACATAAGATCCTGTTGTACTTTTGATTATAATCTTTAAAAATACCTTAAGAAAATTCTGTTGTTCCTTTTTAAAACCACTGGTCATGATCATTTCATGAACTATAAGTCAATCTAATACATTTATTTATTATTTAATGACATAAAATATAGAAACAATCAGAGGGCAGCTTCGTGATTTTTGTGATATTGTTGCTTCAGAAATATTCGAGTAAATATATGTTCATACCAGATTGCAATATAAAATATGTTGTTGTTGTTGTTGTTGTTGTTATATACCATCGAGTCGGCCCCAACTCATAGCGACCCCTCCTTGGGATTCTGAGGCAGTATCACTACGGAAATAGGATTGCCCAACCTTCCTTCCAAGAAGTGGCTGGTGAGTTTGAACCGCTAGCCTTCTGGTTAGCGTATCTTGTTATATATTGTGGTCAAAAAGGTTTGAAAGTCAGATTTCAAACCAGTTGAGTGACATAAAAAAAGAGTTTACAGCATGAATTTTTAAAAAATATTCAATATCAACTCAAGCAAATACATTTAAAAGATATTGTCTGGCCTTTGTAACCAAAACCCTTCAGAAAAATTATCCCTATCTTTTCTCAAACCTTATCCCTCTCAGTTTTAAACACAGTTTGAGCAGAAGTCAGGAGCCAAGCATGATAAACCATACAGCACTTAACCACATTCATTCCTCCTCTTCTAACTGACAGAAGACCCACAACTGCAAATTCTGATTTTCATATTTGTACTGATTACCTACATGTTGAGTGCAACTGGAAACATCATCATCTTCCTCTCATCAGTGGATGCCCACCTTAAAACTGCCGTGTACTTTTTCTCCAAAATTTCTCCTTCTTAGAAATCTCATTCACTTCTGTCTACATCCCTAGATTCCCATACAGTGTATCAACAGTGACAGCACCATTATCTATAATGCTTGTACAAGTCAATTGTTTTTTACAGACCTGTTTGGAGTAACAGAATTTTTCCTCCTGGTCACCATGTCCCCTGCTCAATTCATAGCCATCTGCAAACCCCTGCATTACATGAACATCATGAAAAACAGGACCTGCAAAAATCTTATCTTAGGCTGCTGGATAACTACTTTGTTGATCATATTTCCACCTCAGTCTGAGACTGGATCTGGAATAATGTGATTCTGTCATTGACCACTTTTTCTGTGATGCTAATCCTCTCCTGAAGATCTCATGCATATACATGGATCATAGAGCAGATGGTTCTTGCCTGCTCTGTGTTGATCTTCATCATGACTCCTGTGTGTGTGGTTTTGTCCTACATGTATATCATCAAAACAATCCTAAGATTCCATTCTTCCCGACAAAGGAAAAAAGCCTTTCTTCCTGTTCTTCCCATTTCATTGTGGTTTCCATCACCTATGATAGCTGCATCTTTGTCTATATCAAACCTTCAGTGAAAGATGAAATGGCCATTAATAATGGGATGATGATTCTAAATACTTCCATTTCCCCCATGTGAAACCCATTTATTTCTACCCTGAGGAACAAATAAGTCAAAGAAGCCTTTAATAACTTAATCAAAAGAATTCTGTTACTCTCAAAGCATTAGAGGAATAGTGACATCAGGGACACTAATCATATTTTCCTAAGTTTCCATCCTGTTTCATTTCTTCCTGATCCAGATTTGGCCTTGAATTCAGAACAAAACCTGATCAAGTCACTCTTTACTTTTCCTTATAAAGAATCTTAGTTGAGAATGATAACCTTCAGTAAGAAAATATGAGGATAGTTGTTTCAGAAAATCTAGGCATGACCTCACCCTCAATTTGGCCTTATCAATGCTGAGACATCAGGCAACATATCACATATTGGTGCAACAGTGCATATCAAAATCAAAAAAATAAAAAAAAAAACTACTCAAATGAAGGGAGAAGTAATACTAAAAAGAATCAACACCATTTCTAACTAGTGATGAGGGAAAATAATTAAATCGCTTAACATATATTTTGAAGCAGTGAATAAATGTAAAGATTTAGGATTCTCAAAAAAAAAAAAAAAACATTTACTAATAGAAAAGCTTTAAAATGATAAAATTTGTAGACTTTATTGACTAGATACAATCTAAATTAGAAAGGTAAAAATTCTTGCCAAAAAGACATGAATTCTGTTAAGAAGATAGAAATACACTGGTATTACCTGGTAAAGGACTAAAGGGTACACTCAATAAAATAAATATGATTCAGATGGATATACTAAATGAAACATTAAATCTGGAATATGTACTATTTAATTCAAGCAAAAACGTAGGCGCTAGACCAAGAAAGCTAAAAGGACCAGAATGTTGATAAATAACCAGCAAGCCAAATATATAGAATTAGAGATAAGAGAAAGGGAAATGGGAAAATGAAAATCTGTAACATAATTTGCTTTTTGAAAGTATAAAGTTAGTCATTTCAAGAGTCCAAAACCTGAACCCAATGATATTCCTCAAAAAAAAAAAAAAAAAAAACTACATTTAATTACTCATTAGATATTTCACTATTTACCATTTATGCAACATATTAAACTTCCATTCATTATTCTTCTCAATTCAACTTTATTCAACTGCCGGCTGTAATCTTTATCTCATTTCTCAACTGTGCAACCCCCACCGATCCTCCAAGTCTTGTTTCAAATGGGATTCCCATCATGCATCTTTCTCTGACCTCATTCTACCCCTTCACCACCAACACTATCACCAGCATAAATTGAGTTTTCCTTTCCACACACCCCTGCCACACATTAATCTTCTGCTTCTGTAACTCATAACAAACTGCAATTTTCTGTTTACATGTCTTTATTCTCCTCTAGATAGTAAATGTCATAGAGATCGTGTGTTTTGTATGCCAAATTCTAGCATGATTTACACCTATCACGTAGGCAAATATTAGTTGAATAATAGACAGCCATTTACGTACCCATCACAACCTGGTGATTGACACTTCTGACAATGCAAACTAAAACTTATTATGTGAAAAATGCAACACAAAAATATACAAAAGTAACATTTGCAATTTATCTATGAACAAAAGAAAAAAGAAAATCATGGTTAATGGTAACTGGTCTGCTAACGTGTTTTTGTTTTTGTTTTATTTCTGAATGAAACAGTGAGGATGAAAACCAAAATCACATTGAAAATCTACAATACAGATTAACCAGGAAATAACCCTACTAGTAATTGTTATAATTATGCATGCAGAAATCAGAGTTTAGAGAAGTTAACCATTGCTGGTAAGTAGTAGAGTAAGGCTTTGAAACCTGTTGTATTGAATTTAAAAGGATATGTTTGTTTCAAAACATATACCTGTTTCTCCAGAGAGACATCAAGATGACTTCAAGGAACATTCTATGATACCCTTACTGTAGTGAAATGGAGCAAGATTTATATCATAAACCATATACAAAGATAGAAGTATGATGGAATGAACTTACATGCATTTACATCAATGATATAATATCAATAATAAATTAAAATAATTACTGCAACTCGATAATATAAAGGGAGCTCTGGTGTCATAGTACCTAAGGCATTTGACTGCTAACCAGAAAGCAATAACCCAAGGGGGTGGCTTTAACACTCAGCAGCTACTCATTTGCTCATGGCAAATTCCACCACAGAGCCAATCGCCAGTCATTAGAGAATAACTACTACCAGCTGCCCAGCCAACTTGACACATGACCTTAAATACCACACCACCTTAAATAGGCATGGATAATAGGATTTACAATATATCACAAAATGGAGGACAATGGCTAGAAGGGCCACAACAAATAATTCACCTCTGTTAATCCTCCATTCTCCTGTGCCACAGCCTCCAAATGTGAGCCCAGTTAGACACTGAGGAGGTCTAGCACAGATCTTTCAAAAATCTTACAGTGCTTCAAAGACAGGTCCTCTAAATTCAATCTACATATCAGGACCAAAAATATTTAGTGGCCAAATTTCAGGCAGACATAAGCATTTGAACAAGTGCCCTAATCCTACAGTTATAGGTAAATTCATTAGTTTCTCTGACTCTTTGGTTCTACCATAACCTATACTTCTGATCTATAAGCTTAAACATAGGAGATTTTACACACATACATGTATTGACCAAGTTGAAAAATTATCATTACACTAGTCTGGATATATTCAGGGTGCATAGATTGGTATATATATATATA
>NW_006922495.1:362133-366891 GCF_000298275.1 Orycteropus afer afer | reverse complement strand
TGTAGTGAAATGGAGCAAGATTTATATCATAAACCATATACAAAGATAGAAGTATGATGGAATGAACTTACATGCATTTACATCAATGATATAATCTCAATAATAAATTAAAATAATTACTGCAACTCGATAATATAAAGGGAGCTCTGGTGTCATAGTACCTAAGGCATTTGACTGCTAACCAGAAGGCTGGTGGTTCAAACCCACCAGCCACTCCTCGGAAGAAAGGTTGGGCAATTTATTGCTGCAGAGATACCGGCTCAGAAACGCAAGGTGAGGTAGCTATGCGTCTAATCAACTCAACAACAGTTATTGTTTTGTTTTGTTTTGTATAGATAGTGTACTATAATAACTATAAGGTGAAAAATTTTTAAAGTCAGATTACCAATCTATAGAAATGAAGAGCCAATTAAACTGGAAAAAGTAGAAGTGAGAGAAGGGAGGAAAGAAAAATGCCTGTGTAATCTGAGAACTTCAACTTCACTGAGAAAGTTTGATCCTTAAACCTAACTCCAGAAGTTTTCCTTAGTGTTAGTGCTTAACAATTTCTCTTAGAAAGATCAGCACAAGGCCAGTTCCTACGAGGCAGATTTTAAAGATGTTCCAAATGTCTAAACTACCATGCCACTCCATCATTTCAGACATTAACTCCTCCTCCTCTCAGTAATCTTCCCCATCGTAGGATTCTGTGTTTCACTGAAACGACTCACAGAATCACAGACACTCAAGGGATCATCTCACATCATGATGGTTGAGGCTGGGAGGCTGGCAGCCTGGCAAGTCCCAGATCTGTAAGTGTTGTTGTTACATGCCTTCGAGTCGGACCCGACTCATAGAGATCCCTCCTTGGGTTTCTGAGGCAGTATCACTACGGAAGTAGATTGCCCCATCTTCTTTCTGAGGAGTGGCTGGTGGGTTTGAACCACCAGCCTACTGGTTAGCAGTCCAGTGCCTTAGACACTATGCTACCAGAGCTAGGATCTTCCAATTGTTGGGGTTTGACGACATTGGATCAGCAGATCGGATGAGGGCTGCTGTCTCAAATCCAGGAGTGAGATGATGACGAGCCAAAATGCAGAACTGGAGCAAGAGGAGGGTGAACCTTCCCAGAAGATTCCTATGTATACCCCCAAGGAAGCTAAGGGTGGTGATTTGAGTTATACCCTCCAGCAAGGCAGGACTCAAGATATATCCCACCTGTGCTGCTCCAACAGCAATAACACAAGGGGGTGGCTTTAACACTCAGCAGCTACTCATTTGCTCATGGCAAATTCCACCACAGAGCCAATCTCCAGTCATTAGAGAGTAACTACTACCAGCTGCCCAGCCAACTTGACACATGACCTTAACTACACCACCTTAAATAGGCATGGATAATAGGATTTACAATATATCACAAAATGGAGGACAATGGCTAAAAGGGCCACAACAAATAATTCACCTCCGTTAATCCTCCATTCTCCTGTGCCACAGCCTCCAAATGTGAGCTCATTTAGACACTGAGTAGGTCTAGCACAGATTTTGCAAAAATCTTACAGTGCTTCAAAGACAGTTTCTCTAAATTCAATCTACATATCAGGACCAAAAATATTTAGTGGCCAAATTTCAGGCAGACATAAGCATTTGAACAAGTACCCTAATCCTACAGTTATGGGTAAATTCATTAGTTTCTCTGATTCTTTGGTTCTACCATAACCTATTATTGATCTATAAGCTTGAATATAGGAGATTTTACACACATACATGTATTGACCAAGTTGAAAAATTATCATTACACTAGTCTGGATATATTCTGGGTACATAGCTTGGTACATATATATATAAATAGTATCAATGATATTGATCTTCTAAATGACATCATGGCTGTTAATTGGTATTAGTTCATCACCCACTTCCTCAGTGTAAGTTCTGAACAAATTGAAATATAACCATGGACTCATATAGGTTTAAATATCAGCATCATTTATAATCAATATAGATTGAAGAATGTAGCTGGAATGAAAGGGTTTTCTCAAACTTTTTCACTCACCTGTCAAGTTAGAAGCAGATGAGGGTACTCTGCCCTAGAGAGATAACGGCAAAGGGAAGAGGGTAGAAAGTTTTTGGTACATGTAGCCAGTCATTGAGAAGGAAAGGAAAAGATCAGGCCATTCATAAGCAATGATTTTACTCTAATTTCAACAAGCAGATCAACTGAGTAGAAAAATTAACCAATCATTAACATTTTAAGCCATTTTTATATGGAAATTTTCTAACATATGTAAAAGAAGACAAGAAGAATAATTAACAGATATGTACTCATCATCCAGCTTCCATAATTATCTACAATTTAAAATAATTTTTTTGGGAGCTGACATTTTACCTCAAGCATTTCATTTATAAATTGATGACATTTTACCCATACATTTATCAGTAGGAATATCAAAATAAGAACATTTTCTTCTTACACAGGCATTTTGCCATTATCAAATACAACAATATTTTCAATAAATAATGATAGATTCTCATATTCAGTATGTATTCATTATTTACTGGCTCAGTCCTTTTTATATGTCAGACAAAATTTTTCTAATCTGTAGATTATTGATATAGTAAGAGATGATAGATAATAAAAGTAGATCTTATAATTTCCAACTATAAATAAAAATAAGTTACACTGGCACTTTAAATTTTGGTTCAGATGCTGACTCTTCCTTATGGTCATTGTATTTACTGGTGATTATTAAATATATTTTAATTTTTTCAATACACATGAAATCCATTAGTAACTTTAAATATGTGTTATAAAAGACATTTGAATCTTTCAGCTTATCTTTATGCAAATGAAACAAACATCAAATTGGTAGTATAGTAAACTTCTTCAGCCCAGAGTTATAAACATTATTTTTTTCTTTACCAAAGGGATTGTTTCTAACATAACTCTTTTGAAAAATTTTTCTTTTCAAAAATTAATATATATTAAACATAAATGACAAACTATGGCCTACACATAAATGACAGATATTCTACTGAGGAGTAATTTTTTCACTATGTTGCTTGTAGAAAACTATCAGTTCTCTAGGCTGCATAGGAGTGAGCTTTGGGAGAGTGAGTGGTAGTTCATGTAAGTCTTTACTGAACAATGATTTTCAATTCTGCACTCTTGGAAATGTTTATTGTCAAAAAGTGAACAGGAAGTATCAGTAACTATTTAAGCCATGTTGTTGTTGTTGTTATGTGCCGTCGAGTCGGCCCCGACTCATAGCGACCTCTCCTTGGGTTTCCGAGGCAGTATCACTACGGAAGTAGGAGTGCCCAACCTTCCTTCCGAGGAGTGGCTGGTGGGTTTGAACCGCCAGCCGTCTGGTTAGCAGGCAAGTGTCTTAGCCACTATGCTACCAGAGGAGTCCAAACCCCCCAGCCGCTCCATGGAAGTGGGCAATCTACTTCTGTAAAGATTTACCACCATGGAAAACCAAAGGGAGTTGCTGTGAGTCAGATTTGACCTGTTGGCAGTGAGTTTGGCTTTGTTTTTTTCATTGGATACATTATCATCATTAACAGCAGTAATTAAGAGTTGTTGTTGTTATGTGCCCTCGAGTCAGATCCAACTCAGAGCGACCCCTCCTAGGGTTTCTGAGGAGGTATCACTATGGAAATAGATTGCCCAACCTTCTTTGTGATGAGTGGCTGGTGGGCTTGAACTGCCAGCCTTCTGGTTAGCAGTCAAATGCCTTAGGCACCATGCTACCAGAGTTCCTAGTAATTAAGAGAGGTCATTCAAATGTCAAATCATTTGATTGTCATGAAGTAGCATCATGTGCTATATCTTCAAACAAAAGAGCATCTTAGGTAATAACTAGTTCAAGATCCCTAGAAACATTATAAAGTAAAATATTTGAATGATGGAATAAGAAGAAATAGTCATAATTCAAATAATTTGCCAGAACTTAACTTTTATTACCTAAGGAAAGTGGTTTTCTCACAAAATAACCTTTATAATTGCACTAAAATAATTATATTCCTAGCACATCTACTATTTTTCAAAGCTTGCAGAACTGAATTTAATATCACAGTGAGCCACTTGGTTTCTGTTAGCTGAAGAAAATGGAATTGAAAGATGCTGAGCTCTGAGGTATGTCTTCACTACATCTTTATGTGATCCATTGAGGTTGCTCCCTGTGTGCTACTACTGTCTTTCAGAGTTCTAGTTCTCAAGAAATAATGAACTTCTCATAGACAGTGGCATCAGTGTGAGAATGGAACCACTGGTTGGAGTTCACTCTGTGACCAATCTGATAAAGAATATTTTAAAACACTGCATTGAATCCATTCTCAAGATAATTTCATTTGAATCTCCCAGAGAATTGATCTAGGAAAGCTCACATGCTTGAGAAACACTGATTGAAAACATTTAAGTAGTTCCTATTGTAAGTCATTTTTGATAACTGAGAATAAAACTATACAGGAGCTATGGACCCAAATTCTGTATGGCAAAGTTGGTCTATGATTTAATTATCTTAATGACACATACCACGAGGAGGAAGAATGGAAATCCATGTACTCATTTACTGAGCAGATAAGGTAAAGAAGATAAATATCTCTTTACTCAACAATAAAGGTAATGGGTATTAACAGAGAATGTATCTGCCTTATCCTATGACTTAATTCAGTAACAAACACTACTGTTCAATATAATCAATTAATTGATCAAATATTTCTTTAAAAAATACCAGTCATTGGCATGTTATGTGCGGTCGAGTCAGCCCTGACTCATAG
>NW_006922495.1:350807-362013 GCF_000298275.1 Orycteropus afer afer | reverse complement strand
TCATTGGCATAGATCTTTAAAATATGTGTGTATATATATAAAGTTATTTTTATAGGTGTCTGGAGAAAATTAGTGATCTTGGCATTCATCTAATAATCATGTATTGAGCACAGACTACATGCTTAGATTGTGTTTGTTCTGGTGGTTATCCTAGTGAAAAGAAATATTTCCTGATCTCAGAAGACTTATGTTATCACGGTAAGTGCCACTATAAAAAATAAGCAGTGTTTGATATTGGTGGCATCCAATCCTGCCACCAGGTCTCAGAAGTGAAGCTGAGGATGAAAATCAGAGAAATTGGTGTCTTCAAGATGAATCCAATATTTGATAAGAAATACGGAGCAGACATAGAGAAAGGATTGGAAACCAAAAGGCTCTAGACAGGTGTTCCCAATGAAAAAATTATAATCCATTAAGCATACTGTGTGATCTCAATTATTCAATTATTGCAACCAAATAGACTTACTAATGAGAGAACATGGGAAAAAGGATAGGGATGCAAAAGTCCATGGCATCAACTTTGCATGTGTTGATAGTCAAGTATATATAGCTATGCTGTTGTTGTTGTTGTTATATGCCATCGAGTCAGCCCCGACTCATAGCGACCCCTCCTTGGGTTTCCGAGGCAGTATCACTATGGAAGTAGAATTGTCCAACCTTCCTTCCGAGGAGTGGCTGGTGGGTTTGAACCGCCAGCCTTCTGGTTAGCAGTCAAGTGCCTTAGACACTAAGCTACCAGAGATCCTACATATAACTATATATAATTGAATTTCAGAAAAAGAAGCTCATTACTAAGAAATACAGAGAGTACAATTGTTGCTATACAGGTTCTATCTGAAGTCATTGGAGTTGATGACTATACCCCCAGAATGTATGTATTTCAAAAAGTAAAGGAGGATTAAGAAGCAACTGAAATGTAAAAGTAAAAACATGCATGATGCACCATTGCAGCTAATTTATCAGATCATTTTGTGCAGAGGTTTTAGTCAAAAGAGTTGAATGTTCATAAGGGGGTCATATGCACTGTTTCTTTAATGGAATAGACATTACTAAGAACATTTGCAAAACGATTTCAGTAAAACGTTGGGTTCAGAATTATATTGCACTAGGTTGATTGATCATCAATCAACCTAGTGCAATATAATAATATAGCCTTTGATTGATTGATGAGGAACTACAGGCAATCATTTTAGGCCAGATAACAGTATTAGGAATCATACAATAAATTCTTATGAAGTTATAGGCACAGTTTTAAGAGTATAATCATTCTAATTATCTTCTGTGGTAGATATTGTTATTACTCTCATTTTATAAGTTAAACTCTGAGCCACAGATAAATAATAGAATTTAACTGAATTTAACCTTTAGCTAATAAATGGGAAAACCAAGCATGGAACTGTGTCAATCTGGGTACAGAGAATCTACTCCAAATAACTATATGGTATTATCAATACAAGGAAGCTGAGGAAGGGAGTAAAAGAAGGCAAGATATGAGGAAGGAATATAGTTCTCAACTAATTTCAGCCATAACTAAAGGGAATGATACCATAAATAATCTGATAATGTTCAATGCTTATTTACCACTTGAAATCAACATTTCTATATAGCATGTACAAATTATTTACTATGTAATTATATTTTATCAGGGGCCAAACTACAAGTATAGACATGAAACTGAAGGTGAACTTTAAAATCTCGGCCTTAAAATAGAGAAAAATACATTGGAGTACAAGAAAATCTTAAGGTTGATAATATACACTGTCAAAAACTATCTTTCTGCATGTAGACTAATCATGTAAAACTAATATGGGAATATGTAACAGATAGAGTCTATGAGTTATTAGATTCTGGTACAGTTAAATTGATCAGTAAATATTTCTTCTAAATCACAAAAAAAGGGATACTCACAAGTGATGACTGTTTTGGTTACTTAATGCTGCTCTGACAGGAATATACCACAAATGGGAAAGCTTGGAGGCTAGAAGTCCAAGTTCAAAGTGCCAGGGTCTAGGGGCTGGGTGAAAACCCCGTAATATTGGTCTTCAGCTCTCCCTCCTGTTCCTAGCCCACTGAAGCTGGGGGCTTTTCTTCACTCAGACAGCTGCAGGCTGCTGAGGCTGATAAACCCAAGGTCAACAAGTAAAAAAACATGGTCCTAATATGACCAAACAACACAGCAAGTCACTAATACAAGTCCAAAAAAACTTCCATGATTGGCAGGGTATGGCAGGCTGCTGAACAAGGACTTGACTAAATGCAGAATTCAAAGCGGCTTCTTATGTACTGAAAGTGGACCACGTCCCTAAAGCAGCTACTCAGCTGCTTGTGGCAGATACCACCATGGAGTTGATTGCCAGTCTCATCATGGGGAATAACTACCACCAGCTGCCTAGCCACTCAAAACTAGGCCCAACCAATTTGACACGTAACCTTAACTACCACAATTACCAACAGCATATTGACAGGATTAACTACCACATTAAAAAAGAAATTCCAGGCAATGCATTTATGTGCTTGACTTTATTTGCCATTGTTTATCAACAATGATACCTTGTATAATTTAATAAAATCACTGCTTTTTCCTTCCTGAACATTGGACAAAGTCAAAGGTCAATGATGAGAAAGTATATGGTATCTTCATTGATTCTCCGGGAAGTAACTGAATAGCCCCACCTTCAGGGTCTGCTTTTTATTTTTCTATTTCTTACCTGGCTGTTGTTGTTGTTATGTGCCGTCGAGTTGGAGCCGACTCATAGGGACCCCTCCTTGAGTTTCCGAGGCAGTATCACTATGGATTGCCCAACCTTCCTTCTGAGGAGTGCCCTGTCTAGGGAGTGTAAATGGGAACCTGACCATTATCATACTCACTTAGTGGATTTTCACCTTGAAACACTAATGTACTTTTTCCTATATAATTTTTCCTTCTTAGAAATCACATTCAAATCTGCTTGCATTCCTAGACCCTTGTATAACCTACTCAGTGATAAGACTATTACGTTTTGTGTTTGTACCATTCAGGAACTTTCTACTGATCTTTTCTACTCACTGCCATCGAGTTGTATCCAACCTACAGAGACCCCTCTTTGGGGTTCTGAGGCAGTTTCACTACAGAAGTGGATTGCCTAATTTTCCTTCCGAGGAGTGGCTGGTGGAATTGAACCTCCAGGCTTCCGGTTAGCAGTCAAATGCCTTAGGCACTCTACTGACCATCACGTCCTATGACCACTATGTGGCCATTTGCAAGCCCTTGTATTATTGTACCACCGTCACAAACAGCACGTGTGCAAAAGACGCATCTTTTGCTGTTGGACAGTTGGCTGAACCAAAATCAGGAACTCTGTGACTCTAATGTCATTGACAGTTTTCTTTGCCACATCTCTCCCTTCCTGAAGATTTCATGCTCAGATACGGGAGTCACTGAAGAGATGGTTATTACCTGTGCTGTGTTTACCTTTGTCACAACTTTTCTTTGTGTAGTTCATATATATATAACCTACACCAGTATAAGATTCCTTTCTTCCCAGCAAAGGGAAAAAGCCTTTGCTACTTGCTCTTCCCACATGACTCTGGTTTCCATCATGTATGGCTGCTGTATTAATTTATGCCAAGCTTTCTGAGAAGATATCAGTGCTCACTACATCCATTGTCCCTATGCAGAGACCCTTCATTTACGTTTTGTGGAATTAGCAAGTAAAACAAACCTTCAGAGACACCATCAAAAAAAAAATTGCCTTATCTTCCAAGAAGTAAAGGAATTTTGAAGTTGATAATCAAGTTTTTATAAGAAATTGGCTTCCCAAAGCATATATCATTAAAGTCCTAAAATAATTTATGTCTTGCTAATCTGAAGTTTATTGAAATATACTTTCTCAAAATGTTTCTGTTTCCAAGACTTGTGTTAGTTAGTAGGGTTACTTCTTTCCATTTCTTGCAAGCTAATCTCTTTTACAGATATTATGTTAATAACCCTCTATGAGAGACAAAAATATCACACTGCATCCAGCATTACATAAAATGAAAGCCAAGCCACACAAAATATTTTTAAAATATATGAATATTAATAAGATAGCACATTTCTAAGATACTACTTATTAGTTTTCATTTTAACTATTTCTATCCATAGAGTCTCATATAATCTTTCTCACTGAGTGTGTAATTCGTGATAAATATTTGAAATAAAACACCAAAAAAAATAATCCTGCTTTCATGTACTTTGTATCATAAAACAATTATATCACTAAAATGTAAAAATAAATCCAAATAATGAGATGATTTTTAAATGTAAGAAAAATAAAAGGAAAAGTCATCCAAACTTAAAATATATCTAATAATGTTGAATTCATCCATAGTGTTGAAAAGATTGAAATCATAAATTTCAGGTAAAATATTATACTTGAAAAAATCCTAAGTCAAAGTGATAAAAACTTTTTCTCAAGACGTGTATGATGTTGTAAAGAAAAAGACAAAAATGATCGTTGTCTTCATGAATTAGTATGATTACTGGAAATGTAAACAGCATCCAAAAAGCTGAAGCAAGTATTGAATCATGAAATCCAAATGATAGCTTACTAAAGCAAGGAAATGACAGGAATCCAAAGAAAACCTGATGGAGTCACAAAGAAATCAAGAACAACTAACCAGCAAAATACATGAAACCCTCAGCAACTTAGGTCCTCAATTCAATGTAAAATTTGCATTGCCAAAATAAAATAATATGTGTATAAATATATCCATGAGTGCAGCAATATAAAAAAAGTTTAAATATATTTTAGATTATCATGATATATTAATGAATAGAAATTGGAATGAAGACAAGCTCAATAGCAGAAAATTAATCTTATCTAAAAGGTGTTGAAAGGTGAATTGTCTCTGTTGCTATTGTTAGGTGCTGTAGGGTCAGCTCCGACTCACAGTGACCCTATTAACAACAGAACTAAACACTTCCTAGTTCTGTGCCACCCTCACAATACTTGCTATACTTGAGCCCATCATTGCAGCCACTGTCAATCCATCTCATTGAAGGTCTTCCCCTTTTTTTTTCCGACCGTCCACTTTACCAAACATGATGTCCTTCTGCAGGTAACAGTACCTTCTAACAACAGGACCAAAGTATGTGAGATGAAGTCTGGCCATTCTTGCTTCCAAAGAGCTTTATGGCTACACTTCTTTCAGGACAGATTTGATCCTTCTTCTGTCAGTCAATAGAACTTTCAGTGTTCTTTGCAAACACCACAACTCAAAAACATCAACTCTTTTTCTGTCTTCCTTATTCGTTGTTGATCTTTCACATGTATATGAGGCCATTGAAAATATCATGGCTTGGTTAGGCACACCTTACTCTTCAAAGTGACATCTTTGTTTCCTAATACTTTAAAGAGGTCCTTTTTAACAGATTTGCCCAGTGCAATACGCATCTGATTCCTTGACTGCTGCTTCTATGGGTGTTGATTGTGGATCCAAGTAAAATGAAATCCCTGATGACTTCAATTCTTTCTCCTTTATTATGATGTTGCTGATTGACCTAGTTGTGAGGATTTTCATTTTCTTTATGTTGAAGTGTAATCTATAATGAAGACTATAATCTTCCAGTCGGTTGGCCAGGTAACTGTCTTCCAAGTTTCTTGGCATAAACGAGTAAATACCTCCAGTGCTCCATCTGTTTGTTGAAACATCTCAATTAGTATCCCGTCAGTTCCTGGAGCCTTGTTTTTCACCAATTCCTTAAGTACCACTTTGACCTCTTCCTTCCCTACCATTAGATCTTATCATATGCTACTTCCTGAAATAGCTGAACATCAACAAATTCTTTTTGGTACACAATTCTCTGTGTATGTCTTCCATCTTCTTTTGATGCTTCCTGCATTGTTCAATATTTTTCCCATAGAATTATTTGAGCTTTGTTGGGCTGAGTGTTTTAAATGGATTCTCTTATCCTATGTTACCAATGACCATATAAGTATATTTTAGTTTCACCATCAATGAAAGAACTATGGTAGTTAAGGTGGTGTGTCAACTTGGCTGGGCCTGGTTGAGTGGCTTGGCAGCTTGTGGTAGTTGTTTCCATGATGAGACAGGCAATCAACTCCATGGTGGGATCTACCACAAGCAGCTGACTAGCTACTTTAGGGACGTGGTCTGCTTCCCACTTTTAAGCAACAGCTTTGGGGATGGTCTGTAGCTTATGATATGCTATGCTATAACCCTGCATGTAGCCATGTTCAGTAGCCTGCCATGCTCTGCCAATCTTGGGACTTTCAATGGACTTGAATCAATGATTTGCCCTGTGGTTTGGTCATATTGGGACTGTGTCTTTTTACTTGTCAACCTTGGGCTTGTCAGTCTCAGTAGCCAGCAGCTGTCTGAGTGGAAAAGCCTCCAGCTTCGGTGGGCTGGGAGCAGGAGGCAGAGCTGAAGCTAAAGGGTGAGGAGCTTTCACCCAGGGCCTAGAGCCAAGCACTTTGAACTCAAACTTAAAGCCTCAAAACTGTAAGAGAATAAACTCCTGTTTATTGAAACCATCCCATTTGTGGTATCTTCTATTAGAGCAGCATAGAGGTAACCAAAAGAGGAACTAAGGCTGAGAAGCCTGTTGGGTCATCCTTTAAACCCAAGGTATGTACCTCCAGCTTCTCTAGTTTATATAAGTTATACTTTTCCTAAAACCTTTAAAATGCTTAAGAGGAGGATTTTTCATTCCTTTTTTTCAACCAGTACACCAGTGCATTAAGAAAGAGCTCCCTATTTTAACATAGGAGCTCTGGTAGCATAGTAACATGAGTCATATAAAAAGTTTACAAATCTTTCATGATCACCAGAGAAAGGGCCCAGAAGTTATAGAGAAAAGGACTTTGCATTTTAGTAACTTATATTCCCAAATTTATTCCAATTTCTTGGGTAGACCTTAAGTTAGAATAAAACATGTCACTGTTACCTGGAAAGTGTTAAAGGAATCTCTCTGAGAGAAACCCTCTTAAAGGTAGTTGCACTCATATTCAAACTGGTGTGGAAGTGCTGCTGATTAAAATCCAGGGCAATGCACACCAAAGTTTCATTGTAGCTTACTTTATATCCACAATCTATTTGTGCATATTCTTGCAAACATGCATACAGTCTTAGCAGCACATTTAATTAGATGAAGGAGATGCTGAATTGGCCTCTCCATATCTGTTCACTCTCCTTTCTATGCTGTACATCAATCTGACACCAGACTTCTAATTGCCAGAAGTTCCATTGGCCAAGGGCTTTATTTCTGGCCACAGAGATCAACTCTGTTCATCTGCAAGGGAGTGCCTAAAATCAAACCCTTCAAAGCTAGCACTCATCAGATGACTTGAATGGACAGCTCACCAAAGAAGAAATACATGTGGCCAAAAAGCACATGAAAATATGATCAAAACCATTAGTCATTAAAGCCACTGCCATCGAGTCAATTCCAACTCATTGCCACTGTATAAGTGGAAGAGAATTGACCCAAAGTGTTTCCAAGGTTGTAAATCTTTATGGAACCAGACTGCCTCACCATTCTCTCACAGAGCAGCTTGTGGGTCCCATCTGCCAGACTTTAGGTTAGCAGCCCAATCTTTTAACCAGTAGGCCCCTGTGATGGTTATGTTTTTGTGTCAACTTGGTTGGGCCTTGCTGAGTGGCTCGGCAGCTGATGGTAGTTATTCCCCATGATGAAACTGGCAATCAACTCCATGGTGGGATCTACCACAAGCAGCTGAGTTGCTGTTTTGGGTATGTGGTCTGCTTCCCATATATAAGAAGCAGCTTTGGGAATGGTCTCTAGCTTATGGCACACTTGGACCCTGCTTGTAGCCAGGTCGTTGTTCAGTAGCCTGTCATGCTCTGTCAACCTTGGGACTGAAACGGACTTGAATTAATGGTGTCGTGTGATTTGATAATATCGGGACTGTTCCTTTTTACTTGGGTTTGGCAGCCTCAGTAGCCAGCAGCTGTCTGAGTGAAGAAAAGCCCCTAGCTTCAATGGGCCGGGGGCTGGAGGCATAGCTGAAGCCCAAGTTTTAGGGGCTTTCACATAGCCTCTAGAGCCTGGGATTTTGAACTCAGATTTCTAGCCTTCTGAACTGTAAGAGAATAAACTCCTGTTTGTTAAAACCATCCCATTTGTGGTATATTCCTGTCAGACTGGCACTATGTAACCAAAACAGCCACCAAAGCTCCTTCATTGATCAATAGGAAATTGCCAATCAAAACTGCAATGAGATGCTGCTTTCTGCCCACTAAGATGGCTGTGATTATGAAAACATAACGAGGAGTATTGCTGAGGATATAGAGAAACTAGAGCCCTTTTAAATTATTGATGGGAATGTAAAATGAAACAGCCACAGTGGAAAACAGTCTCACAGTTCCTCAAATATTAAATATAAAATTACTATGTAATACAGGAATTCCATATCTAGAAATATACTCAAAAGAATTGGGTGCAGGTACATGTACACTAATATTCATAGAAGCATTATTCACAGTAACCAAAAGATGGAAATGTCCTAAAGTGTTCATCAACAGATGAATAAACAAAATATGGAATATATAAACAATGAAGTATTACTCTGCCATAAAGTGAGACAACTTTCTGATACATCCTACAACATGGATGAATCTTGATAACATTATACTGAGTGAAATGAGTCCATCACAATAGGACAATAAAGCATGAACCCACTTACATGAAATATACAGAATATACATTTCTATGTTGTTGTTGTTGTTAGGTGCTGTCAAGTCATCTCCAACTCATAGTGACCCTCTACACAGCAGAACAAAACACTGTCCAATCCTGTGCCAGCCTCATGATCCTTGCTATACCTGAGCCCATCATGGCAACCATTCCTTCTGACAACATGACCAAAGCAGGTCAGATGAATCTGGTCATTCTCGCTTCCATGGATGTTCTATTAGTCCAGTACAGATTTTTTAGTCCTTTTAGCAGACTATGGTACTCTTAGCATTCTTCTCCAACACCACAACTTTTGAGCATCAATTCTTCTTCAGCCTTCCTGATTCATTGCCCAGCTCTCACAGGCATAAGAGGTGATACTTTTGGAAAGTATTGAATAATATCATTATTATCACATGCAAGTAAAATCTTGCTAAAGATATTTCAAAAATGGTTGTGGCAGTATATTGACAGAGAACTTCCAGAAATACAAGCTGGATTCAGAAGAGGACGTGGAATGAGGGATATCATTGCTGATGTCAGGTGGATCTTGGCTGAAAGCAAAGAATACCAGAAAGAGGTTTACTTATGTTTTATTGACCATGCAACAGCATTTGATTGTGTGGATCATAAAAAAAATATGGATAACATTCAGAAGAATGGGAATTCCAGAATATTTAATTGTTCTCATGAGGAAGCTATACATAGACCTAGAGACTGTTGTTCAAATGGAACAAGGGGATATTGCATGGTTTAAAATCAGGAAGGGAGTGCATCGGGTTTGCAGTCTTTCACCATACTTATGCAACCTGTAGGAGCTCTGGTAGAGCAATGCCTAAGGCACTTGACTGCTAATCAGAAGGCTGGCAGTTCACACCCACCAGCCACTCCTCGGAAGGAAAGTTGGGCAATCTACTCCCGTAGTGATATTGCCTTGGAAACTCAAGCAACGGTCGCTATGAGTTGGGTCTAACTTGACGGCATATAACAACAACAACATTCAACCTGTATGCTGAGCAAACAATCAGAGAAGCTAGACTATATGAAAAGAACATGGTATTAGGATTGAAGGAAGACTCATTAACAGCCTGTGATATGCAGAGAACACAACCTTGCTTGCTGAAAGTGAGGATGACTTGCAGCACTTACTGATGAAGATTAAAGACTACAGTCTGCAGTATAGATTACATCTCAACATAGAGGAAATGAAAATCCTCACAACTGGAACAATAAGCAGCTTCATGATAAATGGAGAAGAGATTGAAGTTGTCAAAGGTTTCATATTACTCGGTTCCACAATCAACACCAATGGAAGCAGCAGACATACTACACTAGGCAAATATGTTGCAAAAGACTTCTTTAAAGTCCTGAAGAGCAAAGCTGTCTCCTTGAAAACAAAGGTGCACCTAACTCAAGCCATGGTATTTTCACTTGCCTCATATGCATGTGAGAGCTGGAAGAAGAGTTGATGCTTTTGAGTTGTGGTGTTAGTGAAGAATACTGAAAGTACCATAGACTGCCAAAAGAGCTAACAAATCTGTCTTGAACGTGCAACCAGAATGCTCCTTGGAAGCAAGAGTGGCCAGACTTAGTCTTACCTACTTTGGTCATGTCGTCAGAAGGGACCCTTCTCTACAAAATATCATGCTTGGTAAAGTGCAGAGTCAACGGAAAAGGGGAAGGCCCTCAATGAAATGGATTGACACAGTAGTTACATTAATGGGCTCAGGTATAGCAAGGATTAGAGTCTGGCACAGGACCAGGCTGTGTTTCATTCTGTTGTACACAGGGTGGCTGTGAGTCAGAGATGACTTGATGGCACCTAACAACACAACAACAAAAAAAAAAACTTAATGATTCTAGAAAACATAATTATAACTAATAAATATGTTGCAGTTTCAAGATGCAGGGTGGCATGTTATACAAAAGTGTTTCCATTTTCATAAATTCACAATGAACAATCTTAAAATGAAATTAAGAAACCAATTCCAATCACAATAGCATCAGAAAGAATAACATAATTAGGAATGAGTAGAAGTAAATTTAACAAACAAAGTGTAAAACCTATACTCTAAAAACTATAAAACATTGTTGAAAGAAATTCATGAAGATCTAATTCACAGAAAGACATCTATGCGATTAATTGAATGACTCAACACCATAAAGACTGCAATGTTCAGCAAACTAGTCAACTGATTCAACACAACCCCTACCAGAATCCCAGATGACTTTTTTTCATGGAAATTGAAAAGATAGACTTCAAATTCACATAGTATTGAAAAGGGTCCCAAAAGTCAAAACCATCTTGAAAGAGAAGAAAAAGTTTGAAAACTCATAGTTCTCAATTTTAAAATTTAATACAAGCTCTGGTAGCATAGTGGCTAAAGCACTTGACTGCTAACAAGGAGGCTGGCGGTTCAAACCCACTGGCCACTCCTCGGAAGGAAGGTTGGGCAATCCTACTTCCATAGTGATACTGCCTCGGAAACCCAAGGAGGGGTCGCTATGAGTCGGGGCCGACTCGAC
>NW_006922495.1:330926-342300 GCF_000298275.1 Orycteropus afer afer | reverse complement strand
AAAAAAAAAAAAAAAAGAAATGATAGTAGAACAACTGGTTAACCACATTCCAAAGAATGAAGTTGGATCTCTCCCTCATTCTGTACAAAAATTAACCCAAAATGGATCAGAAACCTAAATATCTTCTTGTATTCAGATTTAATGGGGAATTCTTGTATATGAAACTAAATATACTACAACAAAAGAAACAATAGAGAAATTGGACTTAGTAAAAATTAAACATTGTGCATCAAAGAACATTATCAAGAATGTTAAAAGACAACCTTTACATTGGGATAAATTATTTTGATATCATATATCTGATAAGGGTTTAACAATGAGAATACATAAAGAATTCTCACCAGCCAACAACAAAAAGACAAGTGACCGAATTAAAAAACAGTCATACAACTTGAATAGACATCTCATAAATACACACACACACACACACACACTTACATACAAATGGAAAATAATTACATGAAAAGATGTTTATCATCATTGGTCAGTAAGAAAATGCAAATTGAATGTATGATGTGCTACCACTTCACACTCACTAGGATGATCTTCATTAAAAGAAAATAGCAGGTGTAGTGAGTGTGTGGAGAAAGGAACCCTCATATATTGCTGATGAGATAATGAAATGGTGCGACTGCTGTGCAACAGTTTGGCAGTTTCTCAATACACATAGAATTACCATATGACTACTCCCAGATACATACCCTCTAGTGGTGCAGTTCCTAAGGCATTTGACTGCTAACCAGAAGGCTGGTGGTTCAAACCTACCAGCCATTCCTTGGAAGGAAGGTTGGGCAATCTACTTCCATAGTGACACTGCCTCAGAAGCCCAAGGAAGGGTCACTGTGCACTAGATCTAACTTAATGGCAGTGTGTTAGATACATACCCAAGAGAAAATAAAACTTTTGTCCACACCCAAATTTATACACATTTACAGCAGCATTATTCATAATAAGGTCCATATATCTATAAATGGACAAATGAGTAAACAAATTTTGGTACTGTGGTAGTTAAGGTTATGTATCAACTTGGCTAGGCCTGGTTTTGAGTGGTTGGGCAGCTGGTAGTAGTGACTCCCCATGATGAGACTGACAATCAAATCCATGGTGGAATCTGCCGTGAGCAGCTGAGTAGCTGCTTTAGGGATGTGGTCTGCTTCCAGCACGTCAGGAGAAGCTTTGGGAATGATCTGTAGCTTTTGGCAAACTTGAATCCTGCATGTAGCAAACTCAGCAGTCTGCCATGTTGTCTGCTGATATTGGGACTCTTAATGGACTTGAATTAATGGCCTGCCCTGTGGTTTGGTAGTATCAGGACTGTATCTTTTTACTTGTGGAACTTGGGTTTGTCAGCCTCAGCAACCAGCAGCTGCCTGAGCAAAGAAAGCCTCCAGCTTCAGTGGGCTGGGAGCAAGAGGCAGAGCTGAAGCCCAAGGTTGAGTGGTGTTCACCCAGCCCCTAGAGCCTAGCACTTTGAACGTGGAATTCTATCTAGCCTCTAAAACTGTAAGAGAATAAATTCCTGTTTGTTAAAGTCATCAATGTCTCGTGTTTTCTGCTAGAGCAACATGGGAGGTAACAAAAACAGTTACTTACAGACTATAAAATACTTCTTAGGCATAAAAAGTAATGAAGTACTGACACATGCTACAATTTGGATGTATCTCAAAAATGGTACACAGAGTGAAAGAAACCAGAAACAATAGGTTAAATACTGTATAATTCCTTTCATGTAATATATCCAGAAGAAGTGAAAATTTACAGGAGAAAGTAGATTTGATACATCTAGATGATGGAGAGGGGATAAAATCGGGAGTGAATATATAATGGGAATTAATGCATGACACATGTTATTGGATAATGTCAATGTTGGGAAACTAAAGAGGACTGGTATCTGTACAACATTATGAATGCACTAAATGTCACTGAATTGTATACATTAAAATGATTAATAGTATGCCGTCTGAATTTAATCTCAGTAACAACATTTTAATTAAAACTTTTAAAAATTACCATTAAAATATTTAATTTAATTAAAACTTATATGAAAAAGATAACAGTGTACCTCATTTGAAAGCGTAAACTATGGAAAATGAATCTGAAAAACTCAGAAGAAACTTATTTAGAAGGATATAATTTCCTCTGAAATGTAACATGTGATCCATGTCAAGAAAATTATATACACACAATTGGAGGACAATGAAAAACTTAGAAAAATACTAGCAAAATACATAAGATGTTAACATACATAATAATAATGTTCACTACTACACTGAATATGGTTACAGGAATGTTCTCATAAACTAGGCTTAATTGCACAAAATAGTTTAACCTTTTGGAACACTTTCTGAAAGTCCAATTCTAGTCTAAGAAATCAAACATATTTACATAAGAATGCATTTTGCATCACTGCTAACAGTTGTTTTAAAAATGAACACTTTTAAATCTATGATCAACTGGAACAGTAATATACTAATTCCAAGTAGTCATATTTTGATAAAAGGGAAAAATCACAAACACGATTTCAACTACTGGAATTGGCTTCAAATTTTGATGCAATGCTTCAAAAGGAAATAGTGCACAGTTTACTAAAGTGATGATAAACTTCTAAAATTATCCAAGTAAAATTATTTTTTTATTTTTCAAATGACTGCTAACTTGCAAAACAACATGTAAAGAAAGCCTTCATATTGAGAATATACCAAATATTAACATATTTACACAGGAAAAAAAGATGCGACTTGAAATATTCAGAGTAATTATCACTTTAAATTATCCGATGCAATGGCACATAACAATAACATCACTCCTATTTTTATTATCTTAATTTAAGTATTACTTATAATGATTAATAATTACTTAAAGTAAAAGAAATGTTACAATAGCAGATAAAAGGCTATGGTATTCGGCTGCATTCTATAAATGTTATGAAACAACAGGAAGTAAAGACAAAAGACAGGCTTGCTCTTTACTACTAGAATTTATTTTGTGTGTGTGGTCTGTATTGGAAGATATGGTGGCATTGTCAATTCTCTGAGGACACTGTCTCCACTGCTACATACTTCATAGTTCTGTAAAATGTTCAGTACACTTATTCATTAAAGACTTTGGACCTAGGTCACCAAGGACCCTTGTTTATGCACTTGACCTCAGCTTTGGCAAATAAAACAAGTGTCCATCTTGTTATTGTAAAAGATTCACACTTCAACTAGAAAGGTTGAACAGCACCTCTTATGAAATGGAGGGAGCTCCTGATAGTCCTGGATCTTTGAACAGAAAGACAATTTCAAAGTCAGACAAATGTCTTGGTAAAAAGGCTTGACCACATGCTATAAATGAAAATATCAAATAAATGATTATCATCCAAAAGATGCTATGAGTTCACTAAGAGGGATCAGGATTCCACACACAAGCCTCTGCAAACTTACTCGTCATCCCTCTATCAATCCATATAATCAGGGACGATTAATGAACTGAAATTATGATGGACTATTCAGAGTAAGTGCAGGTCTGTGACTTCCTTCTCTTTTCTCTTTTAGAAACTTAGATGATGATTTTCTCTAAGAAACAGTTTGGATTTGGTTTATCTCAATTAAAGGGATGTGAATAGTTGATTATAGTATTTTAAAAAATGAGGCAAGAGTTTGTGACTTAGAATTTATTGAAGACACATGTAAGGCTGCATTTATGAATCAACAAAAGTAGATCATCTAAATTAAATGAGGAATTTCTAGAGTCAATCTGAAATTGAGTATTATGTGATGATCAATTAGAATCTCTGCACCTCTTTAAATGTCAGTCCTCCTAGAGACAAATAAATAGAAATCAGTCACAAGCTAGTGGCAATCTCCTTTTAAAGATATTTAGGAGCAATCTCAAGTCTCAAAATTCCAAGGTTGTGTAAATCACCAATCCTAGGTGGCTCTGAACAGAGGAACAGAGCAGTAGATGGACTGGAAATGTCAACTTTTCTAAATATCAAATGTATTAATCTTTTAATTAATTTTAATCATTTAAACTATTGTTAGTCATTTAATTTTTATTGTCTTTGTGATTCTCTAGTCTTAGGACTGTCTCTGCTCTTCCCTAAACCACACAGAATGTCAGTCTTATCTGTCCCTACTGGAAAATGCAAATTCTGGGAGACTGACTGTGAGAAATGAGCATACAGTGAATAAACACCACCTCCTCACCTTTGGAGGAAGGGAACATTAGAAGCAATCAAGATAGTGATTTAATTGGTGTTTCTATGAGAATTTTTTTTTCTCAATTTACTGATATACTTGAATAAGAAATGGAAAGTATCTGAGGAGATGTTAGCATAATTCATTGATACTGGTTGAGAATAACCACAGGACAGCTGTTGGTCCAAATCGAGACTTTAGGAGAGATCTGGTGGCCTAGTGCCTAAGGCATTTGACTGTAAACCAGAAAGCTGGCAGTTCAAACTCACCAGCCATTCCACAGAAGGAAGACCAGGCAATCTACTTCCATAAAGATTTATGACTCGGAAACCCACAGGGTGTCACTAAGAGCGGAGTTGACCTGTGGCAGAGAGTTTGGTTGAGTCTCATCTTAGTTTCATTATAGTGACCCTGTAGAACAGAGCAGAACTACCCATTGAGTTCTAAGACTGTAATCTGGACAGAAACAGAATGCCACATCTTTACCAAGGGGAGCAGCTGGTGAGTTCGTAAGGCAGATCTTTTGGTTCTCAGATGAGCACTTAACCATTGAATCACCTAATTGACTCGACAGCAGTAGGTTTGGTTTTGGAATCTTGAGTTATGTAGCTCTGGTAGTGCAAATTATTAAGTGCTGGACTGCTAACAGAAACATTGGTGGTTGCAGCCCACACAGTGGCTCTAACAAAAGAGACTTGGCAATGTTTCCATAAAAATTAAGACAATTTAAACAAAATGTATTGCTGTCAAGTGGATTCTGACTCACACCAACCTTCAAGCACCAGGTAGAACAGTTCCATAAAATTTATGATACTGTAGTCTTTACAGGGAGCTCTGGTAGCGTAGTGCCTAAGGCACTTGACTCCTCACCAGAAGGCTGGCGATTCAAACCCACCAGCCACTCCTCAGAAGGAAGATGGGGCAACCTACTTCCGTAGTGGTACTGCCTCAGAAACCCAAGAGGGGTCTCTATGAGTTGGGTCCGATTCAATGGCAAATAACAACAACAACAACAAATCTTTACAGAAATAGACTGTAGCATCTTTCTCCTGAGGAGCCCTGATGGTTTCAACCACCAATATTTTGGTGAACAGCCAAGAGTTTAACCACTGTGATACCAAAGCTTCTTTCCTTAAAGATTACTGTCAAGAAAGCTTAAGGGGCAGTTCTACTCTGTCACTGGGGGGTCTCAATCAGTCAAAACGACTTGACTGCATATAACAACAACAATATAACACATTTTTATTTTAATATGTTTATTAATGGAGGGAAGGTTGGGCAATCTACTTCCATAGTGATAATATACCTCAGCAACCCAAGGAGGGATCGCTATGAGTTGGGTCCGACTCAACGGCATATAACAACAACAACAATGTTTATTAAAGGTGTATTGAGGCATACATGACAAGTACAAATGGCCGGTTATTTCTGTAAAACAGTCACATGATTTTTTTTGCCTAAATGCTAGTGTTATATACATGCTGTTATGCAGATTAGGTAATCAGGTTACAGTGTGGTTTAAGAGACAAACCCCATAACTCCTGCATACACACAAACACACAAACAAAACAAAAATCAACTGAATTAGAGTCAGGAATATGACAAAATGAAGAGCTGTCAGAGCCATTTAAAGTCAAGTCCATCTAAGAAACTATGTAAGATCATTTGGTATAAAAGTATTTATCAGGAATTAAATATATGGCTCAAGCCCAGTCAGTTCTGTATCAATGACAAGATAAAACCTCTGATTGCAACCCATTTTTCCCACTTTCAAATTTACACAAGATGTTACAAAAACACATAGGAAGTACATAATTAGGTTTAGGAGACTCAGAACGACTCCTCTGAAGACTCTAACCAGAAAACAAGGGAAGGACTTGGGAAGAGCTAGGTATAAGTCAGCATCAGAAAGCAAAAAGAATTAGGGGGAGGGGAAACACAGTGATTAGATAAGAAGATGTTCAGACAGACAGTCTATGTGAAGTGGTTACCACAAGACCTGTCAAACAACATAGTGTGGTCTAGAGCCACTTTACACTATTCCACCACCACCAGAAAAAAAAGAAAGAAAGAGAGAAATCTCCAAATTAGAGTCAGGGAAACAGCAAAATTAAACGAAATTACCCTCAAAGTGAATAGAATTTGAAGATAGGGCTAAACTAAGAAACAAAACAGCCAGAGACCTATGGTTAATAAAAATTAAAATTAAAATGTTGCTGTCAACTGTATACTAACTCCTATCAACCTGGGCAGGTCAGAGGAGAATCGTGTTCCACTAGTTTTTTAATGGCTGATATTTCAGAGCTAGATTGCTAGGTTTTTCTCTCCAGATGATTCTGGGTAGACTTGAACTTCCAAACTTTCCTTAAACAGTGGAGAGTGTTAACTGTTTGCATCACCAAGGAATTTCATATTTTTAAAATAAGAATATAAATGTTAGATTTTGTTTTTTTGCTTTTGAAAACAAGTAAGAGTGGTAAAGATGTGAAATTCCATTTAGAATCTATTCAGTTTAGCCGGACTCCGAAACTTCCAGATGCAGATGTCTAACAGCCAGAGAGATCGTGTCTGAATTTTTAATCATTCAAATGTTAAATGCTAAATGGAAATTATGGGGCTTAATGCAACTCACTGCTGTCACATAATTTCCAACTCATAGTGACCACTCCTTGCATTTCCGAGGCATTATCTCTGTGGAAGTAGATTGCCCAATCTTCCTCTGAGGAGTGGCTGGTGAGTTTGAACTATCAGGCATTGGGTTAGCAGTCAAATGCCTTAGACACTAGGCCACCAGAACTCCTTAATGCAATGTCCATGAAAAATATATATAGAAGCAGAGAAGTAGAACTAGAAATGTCTGAGAAATATCAACATTATAAACATGAATAGGAAAAGATATATCTTTAAAGAGTCATAAAAGCAAAACAAAGCAGCTCTGGTGATGTAGCGATTATAGCATTGGGCTGATAACCAAAAGGTAGGCAGTTGGAACCAACCAGCTGCTCCACAGAAGAAACATGAGACAGTCTGCTTCCATAAGGATTTACAAACTTGGAAACCTTTTAGGAGTCACTATGAGTCCAAACTGACTTGATGGTAGAGGGTTTGGTTTTAGTTTAAAGGCAAAACAAAATCCTGTGGTGTGAATATCATGCAAGAAATGTGTCTAGAAAATAGAAGGAAGGAGTGGTTAGCAGTGTCACATGAAACAAAAGGTGAAATAAAATTGCTCCATTTTATTTAACTTTAAATAAATCAGTGATAAACTTGCCAACAACTGTTTCAGTGGAGTGGTATGTTCACAAGCCATATCATAAACAGTTGAGTACAAAGAAACTCAAGGATTAGAGAAAATCATTTCAGATTGTTGAAGTTAAGGCAGGATATGAAGCCGGAGACTTTACTGAACACCTGCAGAGCTGAATGTACCACAGAACCCCCCAAAAAATAACCAAACTCACTGCCATGGTGTTGATTCTGACTCATAGTGACCCTCTTTGGGTTTCTGAGGAGGTATATCTTTACAGTAGTAGATTGCCCAGTCTTCCTTCAGCAGAGTGGCTGGTGGGCTTGAACCGCCAGTCTTCTGGTTAGCAGTCAAGTGCCTTAGGCACCATGCCGCCAGAGTACCTTGATTGTAACACCAGTGACAGGAAAACTTTGAGACAGAAATAAAACAGAATGAAATCCTAAAACAATGAGGATTATATTTTTTAATTTTGTACATCTTTTCTGGGGCATTTCCTCACTTGTTAGTGAATCAGCTGTGTATCTCTCTGTGTTCTTGGCCAAAGTGGAGAATCAGTGTAAATCTATTAAAGGCAAAAAAATTTCAGGAAGTCATGCAAAGATCTAAATGATGACTTTTTAATAAGGAAATTATCCTTTGTATATTAATTATAGGTTTGGCTACAGCAGGAGAACAGAGAGTTAAATTGCACCAACATGGATTCAGAAACATCATCTTGGTCATAAACATCTGCTAACAATTTCTCTAGGAAAAAAAATAAAAAACTTTCAAGCATATAAAAAAAGTAACATTTTCAGTTATGAGTAGGGAAACATTGTTATAAATAAAGGATACCCTAATAGTCATGAAAGGAGCCCTTGTAGTGCAGTGGTTAAAGAATTTGACTGCTAATAAACAAGGGGATAGTTTAAAACCATCAGGCATTCCTCAGGACAAAGATGAGGCAGTCTGCTTCCATAAAGATTTCCCCACTCTCATGAAGTTGATTCTGACTTATAATGACCCTTTAGAAAAGAATAGAACTGCTCATATGATTTCCAATGCTATAAATCTTCAGGAAGCTGACTGCCTCATCTGGTTTTGCACATAGAGGTTGGTGGAATCATACTGCCCAATACTTTAACCACTACCCCACCAGAGCTTCTACAACATTCCAAAGCCAATGGGGCAGTTGTATTCTGTTCTATAGGGCTTCTCTGGGTCCACATTAACTGCATGGCAGTGGGTTTGGGTTTGGGTTTGGATTTTGATTTGAATAGTTATGATGTCTTTATCTCTACTGGAAAAAGTATGTGCCATGGATAAATCCATTCCAGTGAAAATTAAAGGGGTTGATCACATTTTTTTAAAAGATGGTGGAGAATAAGATCCTGTTATAAAACAAAAACCAAACTCACTGCCATCCAGTCAATTCCAACTCAAAGTGATCCCCGCAGGGTTTCCAAGTCAGTAAGTCTGTATAGAAGTAGATTGCTCCATCTTCCTTCTGCAGAACAGCTGGTGGTTTTGATCCACATACTTTCTGATTAGCAGTCAAATACCTTAGGCACTGTGCCTCCAGAACTCCTTAGATTTGGTTATACTTGGACAATATTATCATCAAGAACATGCTTAAGAAAACTCATTTTTCTTTTAACCATTGATCATTACCAATTAGTATGCTGTAAATAAATATAATGATACTGGTTTTTATTTTAAATGATATATATAAAAACAGAAACATTCAGAGGGCAGGGCATTCTAGTTGTTTCATTAGGTGTCATCGAGTGGATTCTGACTCATAGTGACCCTACTATGTACGACCGAACGGAATACTGTCCTGTCCTGCACCATCCTCACAATTCTTGCTGTGCTTGAGCCTATCATTGCAGCCCCAGTGTCAGTCCATCTTGTTGAGGGTCTTGCCCTTTTGTGCTAACCCTCTATTTTACCAAGCATAATTTCCTTCTCTAAGAACTGATCCCTTCTAACCATGTGACCAAAGTAGGTGAGACAAAGTCTGGCCATTCTAAGGAGGATTCCAAATACATTGCTTCCAGGATAGATTTGTTCATTTTTCTGGCAGTCCACGGCACTTTCAGTATTCTTTGCCAACACTGCAATTCGAAGGCGTCATTTCTTCCTCAGTCTTCCTTATTCTTTGTTCAGCTTTCACATGCATATGAGGCCACTGAAAATACCATGGCTTGAGTTAGATGCACCTTAGTCTTTGAAGTGACATTTTTACTCTTCAATACGTTAAAGAAGTCTTTTGCAGCAGATTTGCCCAGTGAAATACAACATCTGATTTCTTGACTGCTGTTTCTACGATTGTTGATTGTGGATCCAAGTAAAATAAAATCCCTGACAACTTTAATCATTTCTCAATTTATCATGATGTTGCTTATTGGTCCAGTTGTGAAGATTTTTGTTTTCTTTTTGTTGAGGTGTAACTCATATTGAAGACTGTAGTCTTTGATCTTCATTTGTAACTGCTTCAAGTCTTCTTCACTTTTAACAAGCAAAGTTGTGTCATCTGCATATTGTAGCTTGTTAATGAGTGTTTCTCCAATTCTGATACTGCAATCTTCTTCATATAGTCCAGTTTCTGGAATTATTGCTCAGCATACAGATTGATTGAGTATGGTGAAATGATACAACCCTGACACATGCCCTTCCTGATCTTGAACCATGAAGTATTACCTTGTTCTGTTTGAAAAGCAGCCTCTTGGTCTATATACAAGTCCCTCAGGAGCACAATTAAGTGTTCTGGAATGCCCATTTTTCACAGTGTTATCCATAATTTGTTATGATCCACAGTCGAATGACTTTCCATAGTCAATAAAACACAGGTAAACATCTTTCTGGTATTCTTTGCTTTCAGCTGAGATCCATCAGCAACAATATCCCTCATTCCACATCCTCTTCTGAATCCAACTTGAATTTCTGGAAGTTCCCTGTGAATATACTACTGCAACCATTTTTGAATTATCTTTAGTAAAATTTTACATGTGTGTAATATTAATGATATTGTTAGATAATTTTCACATTCTGTTGGATCACCTTAATTTTTTTTCTTTTTATTGTAATTTGGGTGAAGATTTACAGAGCAAATTCACTAGCCATACAGCAGTTTACATATACCTTGTCTCATGACAAAGTATTTTGACCACAGTTTACCACAATGCAACAGCTCTCCTTCCACTTCCTCCCCATAGTTACCTTTTCCCAGTGTCCATCCCTCCATGGACGCCTGCCCGCAGAGCTTTCTTCCTGTGCATAAGCAGCCCTTCTTCTCGATGATTGTTCTCTCCAAGGACCATATCTACCTCAGGTAAATGTTCAACTCATATGCCTGTCTTCTGTTTGGCTGGAAACCACAGGTGTGGGTTTAATTTCAGACCTGAAGGGCAGTTAGGGGCCATAGTCTCAGTGGTTCCACCAGGCCCTGTCAGACCACCAAACCTGGCCCCCTCCCCCTTTTATTTTTTCCAAATGATTTTGAGTTTTGTTTCACATTGTTCTCCCTCTTTATCAAGGATCTCCTACATAGATACCCTTCCAAATGGATGAGAGTGGTAGCCGGGCACCATCTAGTTCTTCTGGTCTCATAGGCATATAGGCTGCAGATCAGATGGTGTACCAGTCATTAGGAGGACTAATTGTTTTCATGAATTTTGGTTTTATTCATTCTTCTTTGCTCTGGATGAAGAGAGACCCATCGTTGCATCTAGATGGCAGGTTGCTATCTTTTAAGATCCCAGTTGCTCCTTGCCAAAGTAGGAGATGGAACAATGTTTTATATAGTATGTTATGCCAACTGAGCTTGATGTTCCCTATGACAATGGTCCCAAGCCTTCAGGTTCAACTACTTGGTCCCTCTGGGTAGCTGGTTGTGACCAAGCAGTGACCACAACCTTCCCCTTGTCAACTCAACTATACACCTGGGAATTCTGATCATTCA
>NW_006922495.1:321685-329452 GCF_000298275.1 Orycteropus afer afer | reverse complement strand
TTTTTTTTCTGATTGATCCCTTTCCAAAGAAGTATTCAGGTATTTGTCTTCAATCTCATTAATTCTGTCTTCCATTGTATCAATTCTATCCCTTTGTCCTTCTAATGTGTTATCTATTTATAACAATTTAATATTAATCTTCTGGGTTTCTCTCTGTAGATTTAGAATCATTTCTAATTTTTCATTTATATTGTTATTTTGTTCTTGTATTTTCTTCCAAAATTCTTGTGAGGTCTTTTTCTGTGTTTTCTTTGGTCTGTCTCTCAATCCTTTGAAGATACTTAAAGATAATTCTTTTGAATTCCTTATCAGAGAGTTCCAATGCTGCTTTTTCCTCAGGGATGTGTTCTGGGTCTGGATCCTGCTCCCTTGTTTCTACCACTTTATCCTGCTTTTTTGTGTGGACTGTGATGGTCTGTTGTCTACAAGGCATCGTGGTGTTCCTGTAGTTAGAGCTCTGTTAACTGTTTGTGAAAAGCAGCCAAGGGTGATTCAGGCTCTTCTTGGTGTTTTTTTATCCTTGACCCATTGATGGAGAAGGAGGTAGTGACTGTCACTCAGTAAGTGAAGTTGCAGGAGGTGTGGGTGTAGTTGTGTCTTATGGGACTGTCATTGTCTCCCACTCAATTAGACACAAATTATAATTGAATAACTTTCAAAAAACTAAAAGTACATGGACAAAAAACACACCATGTAGTCACACAGGAACAGTAACCAAAAAAAGTAAAAAAGGAAAAAGAAAAAGAAAAAAGAAGAAAACCTGCAATATCTGGGGATAGGGCATCAAGAGGATAAAAGTAGAGAAGGAGAATAATGAAGGAAAAAAATGGGAAAAATGGAAAAAGAAAAAATTAAGGAACAGGGTTAACCATGAGAAAAAACGGGGAAATAAAAACTTAAATTAAAAAAAAAAAAAAATTCAACCAGGAACAGGAAAAAGAAAAAATGCTGAAAACTAGGACCTGGGAGGGGAAGATTAAGAACAATAGTAAAAAGGACAAAAATATTAATAATAATAGTTGTTTTAAAACAGACAAATACAAGCAAACTAATCACTGGAAAAAGAAAGTGAAAAAGAAAAAAATAAAAAAAAGATAGAGAAAAAAAATTTGTGGAGGATGGGCAGTGCACCCTGGCTCTGTCTGAGCACACAGACTGTGATGGAGTTCCTATGGGCCCAGAAGGTAGGTGGGAGTGGGGGATGGCCACACCTCCATTCACCAAGCAGTTGTGGGGTATAAGACTAACAAGAGGAATGTCAAATCTTTTCAGTCTTGCAGGTCCGGAGGGTCCTTGGGGTTGCTGGAAAGCAGAACATGTTCTTAAGCCCCAGGAATCTGTGAGAGCACTGTCTCTTTAAATATCCAAAATTGTCAAGCTGCTTCTAGACCTTCAAAATGGCAGCGCTCTCTGGACCGGCAAAAGTCCACAGCTCAGCCTGCCTTTCTCTTCACCTTCTCTGTTTATTCCCCAGCCACCAGAGCAGTCCTCCGTGCAGTCCCTGGTTAGCAGGGCTGAATTTTAGTTTAATTCTTAACTCCTATCAGCACTCGGGAATCTCCAAGTGGTCTGCACTGTCAGAATCACTCAGGATCTCTGCCAGACCGCACCGCTGTATGTCTCTTTTTTTGGTATTTTCACACAAATTCTTCTGCTAGTTGGGGTTTAGTCCACTTCTATAGCCTTCCCTTCAAGGCTCAGGGGTCCAAGATTATCTTCTGTGTCTGTGTTAATTGGTTTCCCTTTTTTTGTTGAAGAAGGTCTGTGCAGTCTTTCCGCCTAGTCCACCATCTTGCCAGAACCCCCTGGATCACCTTACTTTGGAATGGGCACAAACATGGATCTCTGCCTATCATTTGGCCAGGTAGCTGTATGACAAATTCCCCCCCCCCTTTTTTTTAAATAGTGATTTGGGTGAAGATCCACAGAGCAAATTCTCTTTCCATACAGCAGTTCACCTATAGTTTGTCTCATGTCATTGACCACAGTTTACCACAATGCAACAGCTCCCCTCCCACTTCCTCCCCATAGTTAGCTCTTCCCAGTGCCCATCCTTCCATACACTCCTGCCCCCTGAGCTGTCTCCCTGTGCATAAGCAGCCCTTCTTTCTCCCATGATTGTTCTCTCCAAGACATGTATCTACTTGATATGCCTGTATTTTGTTTGGCTGGAAACCACAGGTGTGGGTTCAATTCCAGACTTGAAGGGCAGCTAGGACCCATAGTCTCAGTGGTTCCACCAGGCTCTATCAGACCAGCAAACCTGGTCCTCCCCCCCTTTTTTTTTTCTCCAAATGATTTTGAGTTTTGTTCCACATTATTCTACCTCTCTATCAAGATCTTCTACATAGATCCCATTCCAAGTGGATGACAGTGGTAGTCGGGCACCATCTAGTTCTTCTGGTCTCATAACTGTACAGGCTACAGATTGGATGGTGTACCAGTCACTAGGACTAATTATTTCCATGAATTTTGGTTTTCTTCATTCATGCTTGCTTTGGATGAAGAGAGACCCAGTGTTGCATCTAGATGGCACCTTGCTAGCTTTTAAGATCCCAGTCACTACTCACCAAAGTAGGAGGTGGAACAATGTTTTGCATAGTATATTATGCCAATTGAGCTTGATGTCCGCTATATGCTAAATTTCTTGACATAGACAAATAAGTGTCTCCAGAGCTGCATCTGTTGTTGAAACATCTCACTGGATTTTCTGTCACTCACTGGAGCCTATTTTTTCACTAGTTCCTTCAATGCAGCTTTAATTTCTTCCATAAATCTTATTGGTTCTTCATCATATGCTACCTCTTGAACTGACTGAAAGTCTACCAATTGTTTTTAGTACAGTGACTCTTTGTATTCCTTCCATCTTCTTTTGATGCTTCCTACCCATTAATGTTTTGCCCATATAATCCTTCATTACAGAAATTTGAGGCTTAAATTTTTTCTTCAGTTGATTCAGCTTGATAAATGCAAAACATGTTCTTCCCATTTGTTTTTCTAATTCCAGGTCTTTGGATATCTCCTTATAACACTTTATTTTGTCTTCTCAAGGCACCCATTGGAATCTTCTGTTCAGCTCTTTTATTTCAACACCTCTTTCTTTCACTTAAGTTACTCTCTGTTCAAGAGCAAGTTACAGAGTCTCTTCTGATATCCATTTTTTTTTTCTTCCTTTATTGTCTTTTTAATGACCTTTTGCTTTCTTCAGGTATGATGTTGTTTATGTCATCCACAACTTGTCTAGTCTTCTATCATTAGTGTTCAATATGTCAAATGTATTCTTTAGAAGATCACTAAATTCAGGTGGGAATACTCAAGGTCCTATTTTGGCTCTCATGGACTTTTTGTAATTGTCTTCAGCTCCAACTTCTACTTGGGTGTGAGCTGGTGATGCTCTGTTCCATAGTCAGCTCCTGGCCTTGTTTTGACTGAGGATATTGAGCTTCTTCATTGCCTCTTTCCACAGATGTTGTCATTTTGATTCCTGTGTATCCCATCTGGCAATGAACATGTGCTTAGTCACTCTGTGCTGTTGAATAAAGGGTATTGTTATGAATAAGTTGTTGGTCTTGCAAAATTTTATCATGTGTTCTCTGGTGCCATTTTTATTACCAGGCCCACATTTTGCAACTACTGATGCTTCTTCTTCTTTTTTTTTTTTTTTTCTCCAACTTTTGCATTCCAATCAATAATAATTATAAATACATACTGATTGCATATTTGGTCAATTCAGACTGCAAAAATTTTCTTCCTCTACTGTTTTGGTTATTGGTGTGTAAAGTTAAAAGTAGTGATATTAACTGGTCTTCCTTTTAGGTGTATGGATGTTATCTTATTACTGACAGCATTATACATCAGGACAGATCTTGAAACATTCTTTTTGATGATGAATGTGATACCATTCCTCTTCAATTTGGCATTCCTGGAACAGTAGACTATATGATTATCTGATTCAAAATGGCCAATACCAGATAATTTTAGCTCATTAATTCTAGGATATCAATCTTTATGCGTTCCATTTCATTATTGGTAACTTTCAATTATCCTAGATTCAAACTTTGTACATTTCATGTTCCGATTATCAATGAATGTTTTAGTTGTTTCTTCCCATTTTGAATAGTGCCACACAGCACAGGAAGGTTCTGAAATATTTACTCCAACCACATCATTAAGGCCCACTCTTCTTTAAGGAGGCAGCTCTTTCCCATTTGTAATTTGAGTGCCTTCCAAGCTGAAGGGCTACTTTCCTAGCACTATATCAGATGATGTTTCATGACTCTTCATAAGGATTTCCAGTAATAGAATGGACTGTGTTTCACTACTCTTCATAAGCTTTTCAGTGGCCAGTTCTTGCAGAAAATGATGGCCTTATCCTTCTTCCCAGTCTCTTAGTCTTGAAGCTCTGCTGAAGCCTGCCCCCCGTAGGTGACCCTGCTGATATTTGAAATACCAGTGGCATAGTTTCCAGCCTCAAAGCAACATGCAAGTCAACACAGTCCAGCACACTGACAGATGGGTTGTAGAGGGCATTCTAAAGGTTAGTAATTTTTATGCTATTTTTTTTCAGATATATATGATTATGTGCATATTAGTGTATGCATTACAATGTAAAATATGTATCTTCCTTTAGAGCATGGTCAAAAATGTTTGAAATCCACATTTCAAACCACTTGAATGACATACTGAAAGAGAAGACAGTATGAATGTTTCTAAAATATTCATTATCAACTAAAGCAAATGAATTGCCTGGTTTCCTAACCAAAACCTATCAGAAAAATTATCCTTACGTCTTCTCAAATCTTATGTCTCTGAATTTTACACACAGGTTGGGCAGAAGTCAGGAGCCAGACATGAGAAACCATACAACACTAACCACATTCATCCTCCTGGGACTGACAGAAGATCCACAACTGCAGATTCTGATTTTTTTATTTCTGCTGTTTACCTACATGTTGAGCATAACTGGAAATTTCACCATCATCTTCCTCACATTAGTGGGTGCTCACCTTAAAACTGCCATATACTTTTTCTCCAAAATTTCTCCTTCTTAGAAATCTCTTTCACTTCTCCCTGCATTCCTAGATTCCTATACAGTATATCAACAGTGACAGGATCGTTATTTATAATGCTTGCATAAGCCAAATGTTTTCCACATACCTGTTTGGAATAACAGAATTTTTCCTCTTGGCTACCATGTCCTATGATCGTTATGTGGCCATCTGCAAACACCTGCATTACATGACCATCATGAACCACAGGTCCTGCATAAAGCTTATCTTAGGCTGCTGGTTAACTACTTTGTTGATTCTATTCCCACCCCTTAGCCTGGCATTGGGTCTGGAATTCTGTGATTCTAATATCATGGAGCACTTTTTCTGTGATATGAATCCTATCCCGAAGATCTCATGCACAGATACATGGATCATAGAACAAATGGTTCTTGGGGGCTCTGTAATGATCTTTATCATGACTCTTGTGTGTGTGGTTTTGTCCTACATATATATCATCAGAACAATTCTAAGATTCCCCTCTGCCCAACAAAGGAAAAAGGCCTTTTCCACCTGTTCTTCCCACATCATAGTGGTTTCCATCTCCTATGGCAGCTGCATCTTTGTCTATATTAAACCTTCAGCAAAAGATGAAATGGCTATCAATAAGGGGGTGACAATACTAATCACTTCCATTTCCCCCATGTTAAACCCATTTATTTACACCCTAAGGAAAAAACAAGTCAAAGAAGCTTTTAATGAGTTAGTCAAACAGGGTCTATTCCTATCAAACCATTAGAGGAATAATGACATCAAGGGCACCAAACATGTTTTCTTAAGTTTCCATCCTATTTTTTCTCTACCTGATCCATACTTAAGCCTATGTTTTGTAGCAAGTGTTATAAAATCAGTCCTTGCTTGCCTGATAAACAAACGTCTTTGACAATGATAAGCCTCAGTAAGAAAATAGGAGAACATTTGCTTCAGGAAATCTAAGTATGACTTCATGCTTAACTTTGCCTTATAAAATATTGGTGCAGAAGTGCACATCACTTTCTCCAAAACAAACCTACTCAAATGAAGGGAGAAATAATGATACTCAAAAGAATCAATACTGATGACTTCCAGTAAGAGGGCAGAATAGGAAAACAAGCTAAACAGACCCTCTTTAACAAAGAACAGAGAAGCCATTTTAAACAAGTACAGAAGATAATCTTGGAGCCCTGACATTGAAAGGAAGCATACAGAAGTGGATTAGGTACCAACTAATGGAAAAACCTGAAAGAAAACAATGAGTATGGAGACAGATGACACTATATAGACTGTCAGCTACTCTGAGGGCACCAACAGCTTGAATATTTCCAAGTGGTGTTGGGATGAGAGAATTGACCTAAAGATCAGCCCTAGTCATCAAGGGCTGCAGAGACAACTATGCTGGTGGCCTATGACTAACAAGGGAAAAAGCAAGGAGGAAGACAACCTGAGCTGTGGACTTTCAACTGTCCAAAGGGCACAGTCATTTTGATTCTTTACAAACAGCATCCATATTGATTCTTTAAAGTGACTGAGGGTGTAGCCAATTTGAATGTTGACAAGTGGTGGCCATAATGGATTTTAAAGTGACTGAATTCTCATTCTGATTCCAGGGAACTAAAAATAGACTCCATTTGCCAAATGTGGCAGGAACATAGGAGATGCTGATGATGGGAAAAGAGACAGGTGGTGAGTGTATAAGTGCTGCCAACTAGCTAATAGAGGAGCAGAGTACCATGCTTATGATGATAACAACAACAACAACAACAAAAATTGTGGGCAAGTCACTCCAACATACAATCACCAATTAAACATAAAAACAAAAATTCACAATGTCTCAGAGACAACAGACCATCACAGTCCACACAAAGAAGCAAGATAAACCATGAGAACAAGGAAACAGAATACAGATCCAGAACACATCCCTGAGGAAGAAGCAACATTGAAATGCCCTGAGAAGGAATTCAAAAGAATTATATTTAAGTACCTTCAAAAGATTGAATGAAAGATCAAAGAATACCTTGACAAAACTGAGGAAAACTTGGAGAAAACTCAGGAACAATTTCAAGAGGCAATTCAAGAACAAAATGACAAAATAAATGAAAAATTAGAAATGATAGAAAATCTACAGATAGAAATCCAGATTCATACTAAATTTTCAGAAATAGATACCACATTGAATGGGCAAAGGAGTGGAATTGAACCAATGGAAGACAGAATTATTGAAATTGAAGACAAATACCTCAATACTTCTTTGGAAAGTGTTCAAACAGAAAACAGATCAAAACAAAATGAAGAAAGGAAAAGGACCACGTGCGATACTATCAAAAGGAATAATCTATGTGTAATCAGAATTCCAGAACAAAGAGAAACAAATGAAAACACAGAGAAAATGATCAAAGATTTGCTGGAAGAGAATTTCCCTGGTATGATGAAACATGAGAACATATCCATTCAAGAAGTCCAATAAACTGCAAACAGAACAGACTTCAAAAGGAAATCACCAAGATATATCATCATCAAATTTAGCAAAACCAAAGACACGGAAAGAATCTGGAAAGCAGCACGGGAAAAATGAAAATTTACCTACAAGGGGCAACCAATAATACTAAGCTCAGATTTCTTGGCAGAAACCATGGAGGAGAGAAGACAATGGAATGGTATGTATAAAACCCTGAAAGAAAAAAAAAATTTCCAACCAAAAATTATGTACCCAGGAAAATTGTCCCTCAGATATGATGATGAA
>NW_006922495.1:302010-316772 GCF_000298275.1 Orycteropus afer afer | reverse complement strand
TACTATAAAAAATCAAGGAAAGGTTTATATATGGAAGAAAACTTTGTTGGTTATCAGGGGTGAGAGGGGAGGGAAGGGAACACTGAAAAAAATCTACCCATGTCATTTTAGCTTTGTGTATTTAACTGAACATAAATTATATTTCAATAAAATATATTTTATGAAAAAGTATATGTAATACCATTTCTAAGCAGTGACAAGGAAAAAGTTAAATCACTTGAAGTATATTTCAATACAAGAATAAGTATAAAGATTTGGAATTCAAAAAACAGTATTTACTAAGGGAAAAGGTTTAAAATCATAGGATTGGTAGATTTTAATGATGAGATGCAATCTAAATGAAAGGTAAAAATTCTTGCCCAAAAGGGTATGAATTCAGTCAAGAAGAACATAGAATTACATTGGTAATAACTGATAAAGAACTAAAGAGTGCACTACATTTAATAAAACAATCAGGATTAATACTGATGGACTAACTGAAACATAAAATCTTGAGTATGCAGTGATTAAATTAAGCAAAATATGGCCGCTAGTCTAAAAAAGCTAATAATGCTAGAATGCTGATAAACAATCAGCAAAACAAATATACAGAATACAGAGATAAGAGAGATAAAGCAAAATGTGAAAATGAAAATCTATAAAATAATTCACATTTGGAGAGTGTAAACATAGTTATTTCAAGAGTCCAAAATACAAACCCAATAATGTTCTCAAAAAAAAAAAAAAAAAATCTACATTTGATTATCAGTTTTATGGTTCACTATTTACCACTTCTGTGGTTCCACATATTAAACCTCCACTGAGCCTTCTTCTCTTTATTAAAGCTACTGTTCATCCTTCTGTGGTAATATTCCTCTCATTTTTCAACTGTCTAACCTCCTCTACTCCTCCTTGTCTCACTTAAAATGACATTCCTACCAGGAATCTTCCTCTGACCTCCTCATCCTCCACCACCATCAGCCTTTCCACACACTCCTGTCACAGACAAATCTTCTACTGCTGAAAACTCTTAGAAAACTGCAATTTTTTGCTTCCATGTCCATATTCTACTCTAGATAGTAAATGCCATGGAGATTGTCTGTTTGTATGCCAAATTCTAGCATGATTTGCATACTCCTTGTGACCTGATGGTTGACACTTCTGACAATACAAACTATAACTTAATATGTGAAAAATGCATACAAAAATACAACAGTACATTTCTAATTTATCCAAGAAGAAAGGAAGAAAGAAAGGCATGGTTAATGTTAACTATTGTGCTAGAGTGCTTTAGATTTTGTTTTATTTCTCAGTGACAGAGTGAGGATGAAAGCAAAAATGATATGGAAATTTTACAATAGAGATTAACCAGAAAAAACCCTGCAAGCTGTCACTCACTCATCTGTCAGTTTGTTGTACTGTGGTGGTTTGCAGGTTGCTGTGAGGCTGGAGGCTGTGCCACTGATATTTCAAATACCAGCAGGGTCACCCATGGTGGACAGGTTTCAGTGGAGCTTCCAAACTAAGATACACTTGGAAAAAGGAGGGGGCCATCCACTTCGCAAAGAATGGGCCAGTGAAAACATAATGAATAGCGGCAAACCACTGTGATATATTATTGGAAAATGCTATGAACAGCCCTGAAACTTTGTCCCAGATAGTGCTGGAAAATGAGGTGCTCAGATTGAAAGGCACTCAAAATATGACTGAGGAAGAGCTGCCTCCTCAGAGTAGAGCCAACCTTATTGATGTTGATGAAGTAAAGCTTTTGGGACCTCCATTTGCTGATGGGGCATGACTCAAAATGAGAAGAAACAGCTGCAAATATCCATTAATAATCAGAACATGGAATGTACCAATATGAATCTAGGAAAACTGGAAGATGTAAAAAGTGAAATGGAATGCATAAAGATTGATATCCTACGTATTAGTGAGCTGAAATGGACTGCTTTTGGCCATTTTGAATCAGAAAACCATATGGTCTACTATGCCAGGAATGTTAAATTGAAGAGGAATGGTGTGGCATTCATCGTCACAAAGAATGTCTCAAGATCTATCTTATAGTACAATGCTGTCAGTGATAAAATAATATCCACACGCCTCCAAGGAAGACCAGTTAATACTACTATTATTCAAATATATGCATCAACCACCAAATCCAAAGATGAGGAAACTGAAGATTTTTACCAACTTCTGCTGTCTGAAATGGACAAAACATCCCATCAAGATGTATTGATTATTACTGGAGATTGGAATGCAAAAGTTAGAAACAAGGAAGCATCATCAGTATTGGAAAAATATGGCCTTGGTTATAGAAATAATGCTGGATAGCACACGATAGAATTTGCAATTACCTTTTTTCAGCAATATAAATGGCAATTATACACATGGACTTCCCCAGATGGAGTACACAGGAATCAGATCAACTACATTTGTGCAAAGAAACAATGGAGAATCTCAATATCTTCAGCCAAAACAAGCCCAGAAGCTAACTGTGGAACACATTATCAACTGCTCATATTCAAGTTCAAGTTGAAGTTGAAGACAATTAAAACAAATCCACGAGAGCCAAAGATGACCTTGATTGCATCACTCCTGAATTTAGAGACCATCTAAAGAATAGATTTCATGCATTGAACCCCAATGACCAAAAAACAGAGGAATTGTGGGATGACACCTAGAACATCATCCATGAAGAAAGCAAAGGTCATTAAAAAGAAGAAAAGACCAAAAGGGATGTAAGAAGAGACTCTGAAATATGCTCTTGAATAGAGAGTAGCTAAAGCAAATGGACAAAATGACAAGACAAAAGAGCTGAACAGAAGATTTCAAAAAGTAGATCAAGAAGACAAAGTCAATTATTATAATGAAATGTGCAAAAACCTGGAGTGAGAAAACCAATAGGGAAGAATACACATGGCATTTTTCAAGCTGAAAAAAAACTGAGGAAAAAAAATCAAACCTTGGGTTGCAATATTGAAAGATTCTATGGGAAAAATATTGACTGATGCAGGAAACATGAAAAGAAGATGGAAGGAATATACAGAGTCACTGTATCACAAAGAACTGGTCAATATTCATCCTTTTCAGGAGGTGGGATATGATCAAGAACCAATGGTTTCAAAGGAAGAATTCAAAGGTTGTCTGAAGGAATAGGAGAAAAACAAGGCTCCAGGAATTGACGGAATAACCACCAAGATGTTTCAACAAATGAATGCTGTGCTGGAGGTGCTCACTCATCTATGCTAAGAGATTTGGAAGACAGCTACCTGGCCAACTGACTGGAAGATATTCATATTTGTACCCATTCCAAAGAAAGATGATCCCATGGAATGTGGAAATTATCAAACAAAATCATTATTATCACAAACAAGTAAAATCTTGCTGAAGATAGTTTAAAAATGGTTGTAGCAGTATATTGACAGAGTACTTCGAAAAATGCAAGCTGGATACAGAAGAAAACATGGAATAAGGGATATCACTGCTGATGTTAGATGGATCTTGGCTGAATGCAAAGAATACCAGAAAGATATTTACTTGTATTTTGTTGACTATGCAAAAGCATTCAATAACAAATTATGGACAACATTGTGAAGAATGACAGTTCCAGAACACTTAATTGGGCTCATGAAAAACCTGTACATAGACCAGGAGGCTATAGTTGGAGCAGAACATGTAAAAACTGCATGGTTTAAAATCAGAAATGGAGTGCAGGGCTGTATATTTTTACCATATTTATTCATCTGTATGCTGAGCAAATAATCTGAGAAGCTGGACTATATGAAAGAGAGAATGACATCAGGATTGGAGGAAGACTTATTAACAACCTGTGATATGCAGAGGACACAACTTTGCTTGCTGACAGTGAAGATGACTTGAAGTACTTACTGATGAAGATTAAAGACTACAGCCCACAGTATGGACTACAACTCAACATAAAGAAAATAAAAATTCTCACAATTGGACCAATAAGCAGCATCATGATAAATGGAGAAAAGGTTGAAATTATCAAAGATTTCATATTACTTCATTCCATAATCTACACCAATGGAAGCAACAGTCAGGACACCAATGTATTCCATTGGGCAAATCTGGTGCAAAAGATCTCTTTAAAGTGCTGAAGAGCAAAGATGTCTCTTTGAAGACTAAGGTGTGCCTAACCCAAGCTTGGTGTTTTCAATAGCCTCATATGCATGTGAAAGCTAGACAATGAATAAGGAAGACCAAAGAAGAGTTGATGCTTTTGAGTTGTGGTATTGGTGAAGAATACTTAAAGTTACTATGGACTGCCAGAAGAACTTACAAATCTTTCCTTGAAGAAGTGCACCCAGAATGCTCCTTAGAAGCAAGAATGGCTAGACTTCATCTCATTTAATTTGGCATGTTGTCAGAAGGGACCATTCTTGGAGAAGGATATCATGCTTAGTTGAGTGGAGGGTCAACGAAAAATGGGAAGACCCTCAACAAGATGGATTGACACAGTAGCTGCAACAATAAGCTGAGGTATAGCAAGGATTGTGAGGCTAGCACAGAACCAGACAATGTGTCATTCTGTTGTACACAGGGTCTCTATGAGTTGAAACTGATTTGATGCCACCTAACAACAACAACACGGGCAAGTGATTTTTATACTCATAATTATGCATGGAGAAATTGAAGTTTAGTGAAGTTACCTATTGCTGGTATGTGGTGGAACAAGAATTTGAACTCTATTTTATTGAATGTGAAAGGATCTGCTGGTGTCAATGCCGTAACAGAGGGGCATAAAGATGACATCAATGAACATCCTATGAAACACTCATAATGAAATGAAGCAAGATATATATCACAAACACTATATAAAGATAAAAATAAAATGGAATTTATATATATGTATATACATTTACATCATCAATATAATGTCAATAATAAGTGAAATTAATTACTGTAATTAGATAATGGTAGCTCTGGTGGTATAGTGCCTAATTAGATAATATCCTAAAATAACTATGAGTCAGATTATCAATCTATAGAAATGAAGAACAAGTAATAGAAAAAGAAATTAAAGCAAGAGAAGAGGCAATAAGAAAATGTCTCTATGTAACCTTAGAACTTCAACTTCACTGAGAAAGTTTGATCCTAAACCTATCAGCAGGCATTTTCCTTGGTTTTAGTCCTATGTTTTCCTGTTCCATAGCCTGCAAATGTGAATCCATTAAGTCACTGAAAAGACCTGGCATGGATTTTGCAGAATCGTAGACTACTTGAAAGAGGGGTTCTCCAAATTCAAACTACACATCAGGACCGAAAATGTTTAATGCCCAATTTCAGCCAGACATAAGCATTTGAAAAGGTACCCTAGTCCTACAATTATGGGTAAATTCATATTTTTAAAACATTAGTTTCTCTAACTCTTTAATTCTACCATAATTTATACTACTGGTCCATAAGCTTAATTATAATATATTCAATACACATAAGCACACACATACTCTGGAATGATCTAGAGATCAACTTTGGTTAAATTTTAATCTTTGATTGTTTCTCTAGAAATTCCTTTGCCTACTCCATTAAGATCAAGGCTGTGGAGTTCAAGTTCTGAATACCAAATCCTCAGTGATAACACTTTACATGACTGTTGTAACAACACTGATCTTTGACTTCTTTGACCAAAGATGAAACATTCTCTACACTACTCTGTACATCCTCCGAGTGCACAACTTAGTCACCCATGTAAATGTACCAATGATATTGATCTTCTAAACCATATTATGGCTGCTAATTGGTATTATTAATTACCCACTTGCTCAATGTGAGTTCTGAACAAATTGAAATTTAAACACAGAGTCAGATAGGTATAAATAATGATAAATAATGATAAATGACACTGAAGAATGTAGTTTGGATCAAAGGTTTCCTCAAACTGATCTCACTCACCTGACAAGTTAGAAGTGTTATATAATAAATGCAAGATGGACTTTACAGAGTTGCCAAACACTCTGAGACCTAATCAAGCTTTAAGTCCTTTATTTCCGGGGTTGAGAGGTCGCTCATGCCAGAAGGGACTCTCGACCCAGAAGTGCAGCTTCACAGGGTTTATAAAGACGAAACCCACAAGCAGGTGGGGTGTAATATTGAGTGTCTCTTTTCTATCCTTGGCAAGCAATCTTTTATAGAAGCAGAAAGCAATGTAAACTTAATTTAGCTAATAACACCTGTAAAGAAACTCCTTGGCATTATGGTTTGGCCTCATCCACTCTGAGAGCTTCAACTAGGACTCAGCCTTTGCAAGCAGACTTTCACAGAAGCTGAAAAAGCATTATACTTGCTCTAGCAAGTCACACCTATAGGCAACACTTAACATTATGGTCTGTCTCTGTGGTTGACATAGGGGCTTAACTAGGTCTCCATGTTCTGTCAGAATGGATGGGGTGGTCTAGGCCTACAGCATTTCAGTTGAAACAGGATGGGGTGGTCAAGACCTGTAGCTTAAAGAAAAAAACTTTATGGGGGTATCAGTGTGTCAAGATGGAGTCGGTTAAGCTATCTGGCTCATCACAGTAGCAGAAATTGTAAGATGAGGATACTCTGCCCAAGTGAGCAAACACAATGGCAAATAAAGACAAGAGGGCAGAGTGTTTTTAATACAGGTAACCAGTCACCAGGCTGAAAAGGAAAAAAAAATCAGGGCATTCATAAGCAATGATTTTATCACAATCTCAGCAAGCAGATCAAGTTGATCAGAAAACTAACCAGTAACAAGATTTTTAAACCATTTGCATGTGGAAAGTTTCTAACACATAAAAGGAGGCAGGATGGAATAATAAACAAATATGTACCCATCATCCAGCTTCCATAATTATCAACACTTTAAAATAATTTTTCTCTGTCACTTTTAGGGGAGAGGCATTATGCCTTGAGCATTTCTTTTATTAATTCATGACATTATATCCATAGATTTATCAATAGGAATATTGAAATGATAAGAAAATTTTCTTCTTACTTAGTCATTTTGCCATGATCACATGTAACAACATTCTCAGTAAATAATGATAGATTCTCATATTCAGTATGTATTCAAGATTTACTGGTTCATTCCATTTTATACTTCAGACAAAATTTTGCAAATCTGTAAATCGTTGATACAATAAGAACTGATCAAAATAAAAGAAGACCTTATAATTTTCAACTGAAAATAAATGAAACTAAGATGAACTGGGAGTTCTGATGGCATAGTGCCTAAGGCATTTGACTGCTAACCAGAAGGCTGGCAGTTCAAACCCACCAGCCACTTCTCAGAAGAAAGGCTGGGCAATCTACTTCCATAGTGATACCACCTCGGAAACCCAAGAAGGAGTCGCTATGACTCGGTTCCGACTTGACAACACATAACAACAAGATGAACTGGCAGATGCTACAGTGGTTTATTCTCCTCTAAGGACACTGTATTTACCGATGCTTATTCGATTTTTTAATTTTTTTTTCGTTACACACAGGATTCATTAGTAACTTCAAACCTGTGTTATAAAAGATCTTCTAATCTTTCCATTTATCATTATGCAAATGAGGCATAAGTCAAATTGATGTATAGTAATCTCCCATTGTTCCAAGAGTTACAAACTTTTTTTATGAGATTGTTTTCAACATTATTTCCTTTGAAAAAAATTCATTTCAAAAATGATGATATATATATTGAAGATTAATGACAAACTATTGCTTGTACAGAAATGACTGACATTCCATTGAAGGTCACATCTCCACTGTATTGCAGACAGAAAGCTCCACAAATTCACTGAACTGCATGTGAATAAGCTAACCGAGAGTGACCAGAAGTCCACATCAGTCTTCACTGCACATTCATTTTCAATTTTGCAGTCTTAGAAATATTTATGATCATGAAGCAACCAGAAACTATTAGTAAATATTTAAGTCGTAAAAGAGCACTCTCACTGGATACATTACACTCACTAATAGCAGTAATTAAGAGAGGTCATCCAAATTTCAAATTATCTGATTGTCATACAGTAGCACCATGTGCTACAGCCTCAGACAAAAGAGGATCTTAGGTAATATCTTGTTAGAGATCCTTAGAGGCATTATAAATGTAAAATATTTGAAAGATGGAATAAAAAGAAATAGATAGTCACAATTCAAACAAATAATTTACCAGAACTTTACTTTTGTTATCTAGGTAAGATAGTTTTCTCACGAAATAATAACATTTATTACTGCGGTAAAATGATTATATTCCTAGCACATCTAATATTTTTCGAATCTTGAAGGATTGAGTTTAATATCACAGTGAAGCATTTGGTGTCTGTGAGCTGAAGAGAATGGAACTGAAAGATGTTGGGCTCTGAGATAGGATTTTATGTGATCCATTGAGATTTTTCCCTGTGTGTTCCTGCTAACTTTCAGAGTCCTAATTCTCAAGAAATCATGAACTCCTCACAGATAGTGGCATAAATGTGAGAACTGCACCCCTGGTTGGAGTTGACTCTATAGCCAATCCAACAGATAATATATTAAACATTGTATTGAATCCATTCTTAAAATAATTTAATTGAAATCTCTCAGACAATCGATGTAGAAAAGTTGACAAGCCTGACAAACACTAATCAAAAATATTTAAGTGGCTTCTATTGTGAGTCATTTTTGATAACTGAGAATAAAACTATACAGGAGCTATTAAAACCACATGTAGTATGGCAAACCTGGCCTGTGATTTTATTATCTTAAATACTCATACATAAAGGAGGCAAAATGGAATTCCAAATACTCATTTACTGAGCAGATAAGTCAAGAGAAGCCAGTTACCTCTATGGTCAACAGTAAAGGTAATGGATATTAGCAGAGAATGTGCCAGTTTTGTCTTATGACTTAATTCAGTAACAAACACTGCTGTTCAATACAATCAATAGATATATTTTTAGAAACAAACTAGCAGAACCACTGGTATAGAATTTTTTTAAAAAAATAGAAATTAGGTGATGGGGTAATATCAAGAACAATCTGAATATGAAAGAAGATACCTTTGTATGTGTCTGGAGGAAATTGGTGATGTTGACATTCATTTTATAATCATTTATTGAGCACTGACTAAATGGCTAGATTGTGTTAGTTTTGGTGGTTATTCTAGTGAAAAGGACAGTTCTTGATCTCAGAAGACATGTCATCAGGATAAGTGCCATTATAAAAAAAAATATATATATGTATAAGCATTGTTTGACATTGATGGCATCCAATTCTGCCACCTGTTTCAGAAGTAAATCTTAGGCTGAAAATCAGAGAAGCTGAAGCCTGGCAGTTCAAACCCACCAGCCACTTCTCAGAAGGAAGTTTGGGCAATCTACTTCCATAGTGATACCACCTCGGAAACCCAAAGAGGGGTGTCTGTTTGTCGCGTCTGACTCGTGCCCTTAAGAGGAAGCCATGTGTTGGGTAGGAAAGGTGATGTCAATGTAAGGGAAAGATTGGAGAGGAGAAGACTCTAGACAGATCCTTCCAATGAAGTGATTATAATGCACATGCATATTGTGTGATCTCAATTATTCAATTATTGTAATCAAATAGTCTTTTTAGTGGCAGCACCTGGGAAGAGGATAGAGTATAAAAAAATTGATGACACCAAGTTGTATGTGTTGAATGTGAGATACATGTAGCTACATATAAGTGGATTTCAAAAAATAAATAAATAAATAAAGGATCATTACTGTAAATACAGAGCATATAATTATCACCAAGCAGATTCTATTTGAAGTCCCTGAAGCTGATGACTATGCCCTCCAAAATATATTCCTTATCAAAACTAAAGGGATACTAAGAAGTAACCAAAATGTGAGTAAAAACACATAAAACACCAGTGTAGCTAATTTATTAGAATATTTTGTGAAGAGGTTTCAGCCAAAATAGTTCAATTTAAATGCCCATTAGGGGTCTCATAAATCATGTACAGTTTACTTAACAGAATAGAAGTTACCAGGAAAACTGGCAAAACAATTTCAGAAAATGTTGGGTTCAGAATCAGATTGCAAAAGGTTAAGTACATAATGGTTGATGGAGAACTAGAGAAAATCAGTGTAGACTATAAAACAGTACTAGGGACCACTCAATAAATGTTTACTCTGTTCTAGGTGCTGTGTTAAGAGTGTTGTATTCAAATAATCATTCTAATTATGTTTTGTGGTAGATATTGTTATTATCCTCAATTTATAAGTGAAACCCTGAGGCACAGATAAATTATATAATTTAATAATACTTGTACTTTTGCTAATAAATGGGAAAGCCAAGAATAGAATTGTGTCAATCTCACTGTTAAAGAATCTACTCTTAATCACTATATGTTATTATCAGGACAAATGAAGCTAAGAAAGGTAATAAAAGAAGGCAAAATATGAAGAATGAATATAGTTCTGACTAATCTCAAACATAACTAAAGAAAATGAGACCATAAAAAAATACGGAAATGTTCATTACGTTTTTACACTTGCAATCAACATTTCTCTATAGCATGTGCAAATTATTTATTATGTGTTTATGTTTTATCAAGGGCCAAGCTACAAGTCAAGACAGTAAACTGTTAGTGAAGTTTAAGATTTTGGCTTCACAATAGAGAAGAATACATGGGAATACAGGCAATTCTTAACGTTGATAATGTTACCCATTGTCAATAGAAACTGTCCTACATAGAGACTAAATATGTAAAATAAATTTGAGAATATGTAACATAGAGATGTAGCCTATGAATTATTAGATTGTGGTACGGTTAAATTGATCTATAAGAAATATTTTTCTAAAACACACAGAAATGATACTTAAAAATGAATTCCACAAATGTATTGACAGTATTGTCAAATTAAAGAAGAAATTCTCTACAATGCACTTATGTGCATGACTTTATTTGCCTTAGCTTGTCAATGCTCACAGCTGTATAATTTAATAAAATCACTGATCATCATGAACATTGGACAAGATCAAAAGTCAATGATGAGAAACCATACAATAACAACATTCATTTTCCTGCACCTAACTGAATAGCCACACCTTCAGAGTCTGAATTTTTTCTTTTTCTTTTTTTACCTCTTTATGGAGTGCAAGTGGGAACCAGACCATTATCTCACTCACTTTAGTGGATTCTCACATTAAAACTCCAGTACACTTTTTCTTAAACAATGTTTCCTTTTAAGAAAGCTAATTCAACCTATGTCCCTTCATAGATATTTGTAGAACCTAACAGGTGACAAGCCTATTACCTGCTGTACCTGTGTAATTCAAGTGTTTTTTACTGATTTTTGGGGCATACCTGGATTTTTTTTCCCAGTCAGCACGTACTATGGCCCTTATGTGGCTATCGACAAAACACTGCATTATACAACCACCATGAGAACCAGAGTGTGCAAAAGACTCATCTTTTGCTATTGGCTGACTGGCTTTTTATTATTATTATTATTATTATACTCCCACCATTTAGCCTAAGCCAGAGTAAGGCATTTTATATCTTTAATGTCATTGACAGCTTTCTCTGTGATGTCTTTCCCTTCCTGAATATTTCATGCTGAGACATGTGAGTCACTGGGCAGATGGTTTTACTCTGTGCTGTGTTCTCCCTCACCACAACCCTTCTTTTGTGTAGTTCATTCCTACATATATATAATCGAGACTAGTGTAAGATTCACTTCTGCCCATAAAAGAAAAAAAGTCTTTTCTACCTGCTCTTCCCATGCAATTCTGGTTTCCATCACCTACAGCAGCTGAATTCATCTATGCTAAACATTCAACGAAGATATCATTGTCTTTCAACAGTGGGTAAGGCATTTTTCTGCTAACCAAAACTCAATGGATCAAACCCACCAGCCACACTGTGTAAGAAAGATGGAGAAATGTGCTTTCAAAAAGATTTACAAGCCTCAGAAACCCAGTGGAGGTTGCTATGAACCTGAACCCACTCAACAGCAGTGAGTTTTTTTTTTTTTCTCTCTGTTGAGTGTTCACTACATCCATTGTTCTTATGCTGAACCCCTTCATTTATACCTTAATGAACAAGCAACTAAAAACAAGCCTTTGGAGACTCCACATTAAAAAAAAAAAAAAAAAAAAAAAACGCCTTATCTTCTAAAAAGTGGAGAAATTCTGAAGTTGATAATCAACTTTTCCAAATGATTGGCTTCCTAAATCATCTATCATTCAGTTCCTAATTTTTTTTTTCATTGAAATCAAATTTCTCAAAATCTTGCTTATCTCCAAGACATCCTTTAGTTAGTAGGGTCACTTTTTTCCTACTTTCTGACAGAAAATCTCTTTTATAGATATTATACTAATATCCGCACTGCCATCAAGTCAGTTCCAATTCATAGCAACTCATCCTTGGGTTTCCAAGGAGGTATATCTACGGAAGTAGACTGCTCAATCTTCTTTCCGTGGAGGGGCTGGTGGGTCTAATATTAAAATCTTTCAAAGATAACATTCATTAGGTAACTGAAATGAGTTGTTGTTTCTGTTGCTGTTGGCTCCACCTCTTAGTGACTCCATGTGCACAAGAACGAAACACTGCCCCATCCTGTGCCATCCCCACAATCCTTGCTACACTTGAGATCATTGCAGCCGCTGTGTCAATCACTCTCACTGAATGTCTTCCCTTGCTTTGCTGACCTTCTACTTTACAATGCATGACAGCCTTCTCCAGGGAATGACACTCCTAACAACATGACCAAAGTTGCTGTTGTTAGTTGTTGCTATGGGCTGTTGAGTCATCTCCGACTCGTAGAGACCTTATGTACAATAGACCAAAACACTGCCTGATCCTGTGCCAGCCTCATGATCCCTTTAATACCTGAGCCCATCCCTGCAGCCACTGTGTCAATTCTTCTTGTTGAGGGTGTTCCCATCTTTTGTTGAACGTCCACTTTACCAAGCATGACATCCTTCTCCAGAGAATGGACCCTTCTGACAACATGACCAAAGAAGATGAGATAAAGCCTGGCCATTCTCATTTCCAAGGAGCATTCCATTGGCACTTCTTTCAAGACAGACCTGCTAGGCCTTTTAGCACTCCATGGTACATTCAGTATTCTTTGACAACACAACTTGAAATCATCAACTCTTCTTTGATCTTCCTTATTCATTGTCCAACTCTCCCATGCATGTGAGGCAATTGAAAATACCATGGCTTAGGTTAGGCACATCCTAGTCTTTAAGGAGATATCTTTGCTCTTCAGCTCTTGAAAGAGGTCTTTGGCAGCAGATTTGCCCAATGCAATACGTCTTTTGATGTCTTGACTGCTGCTTCCATTTGGTGTTGATTTTAGAGTGAAGGAATAGGAAGTCTTTGACAACTTCAATATTTTCTCCATCTATCGTGATGCTGCTTATTGCTCCAGTTGTGAGGATTTTTGTTTGCTTTATACTGAGGTGTAATCCATATTGTAAACAGTAGTCTTTAATTTTCATCACTAAGTGCTCCAAGTCATACTTACTTTCAGCAAGCAAAGTTGTGTCGTCTGCAAATTGCAGGTTGTTAATAAGCCTTCCTCCAATCCTGATGCCACATTCTTCTTCATATTGTCCAGATTTTCAGATAATTTGATCAGCATGAAAATGGAATAAGTATGGTGAAAGGATATGACCCTGACACACTCTCTTCCTGATTTTAAACCATGCAGTATCCTATTGTTCTGTTCAAACAATAGCCTCCTAGTTTATGTATAGTTTCCTCCTGAGTAAAATTAAGTGTTCTGGAATTCCCATTCTTCTCAAAGTAATCCATAATTTGTTCTGATCCACACAATCAAATGCCTTGGCATTGTCAACAAAACAGAAGCAAACACCTTTCTCATATTCTTTGCTTTGAGCCAAGATCCATCTGACATCAGCTATGATATCCCTAGCTCCGCGTCCCCTTCTGAATCCAACAACTTTTATTTCTGGAAGTTCTCTGTCAATATACTGTCACAACTGTTTTTGAATTATCTTCAGAAGATTTCACTTGCATGTGATATCAATGATATTGTTCTATAATTTCCACATTCTTTGGGAGCACTTTTCTTTGGAATGATAAAAAATGTGGATCTCTTCCAGTCAGTTGACCAAGTAGCTGTCCCCCAAATCTCTTGGCATAGCCAAGTGAGTGCCTCCAGCAGGACATCCATTTGTTGAAACATTTCAATGGGTATTCCATCAATTCCTGGAGTCTTGTTTTTTTTTTTTGCCACTTCCTTCAGGGCAGTTTCAACTTCTTTCAATACCATTGGTTCTTGAATATATGCCACTTCCTGAACTAGATGATCACCTACTTGTTTTTTTTTGGTATAGTGACTCTGTGTATTCCATCCATCTTCTTTTGATGTTTCCTGCATCATTCAACATATTGCCCATGGAATCTTTCTTTTCTTTTATTTTCTTTTTACTGTGATTTGGGTGAATATTTACAAAGCAAATTCACTTTCCATACAGCAGTTCACATAACTTTATCTCATGTCATTGACCACAGTTTATCACAATGCAACAGCTCCCTCCCACTTCCTCCCCATAGTTACCTCTTCCCAGTGTCCAGCCCTCCATACACTCTTGCCTCCTGAGCTGTCCCCCTGTGCATAAGCTGCCCTTTTTTCTCTCATGATTGTTCTCTCCAAGGCATGTATCTACTTGAGGTAAATGTTCAACTCATATGCCTGTATTTTGTTTGGCTGGAAACCACAAGTGTGGGTTCAATTCCAGACATGAAGGTCAGCTAGGGGACATAGTCTCAGTGGTTCCACCAGGCTCTATCAGCCCAGCAAACCTGGTCCCCCCCTTTTTTTTTTTTTTTT
>NW_006922495.1:301090-301619 GCF_000298275.1 Orycteropus afer afer | reverse complement strand
TAGCTGGCTGTGACCAAACAGTGAACACAACCTTGCCTCTTATCAGCTCTACTATACACCTAGCTTAATTCTGATCATTCACATAAACTTGTAGGACCATTGCCTGCCAACCCTATATATGTCCTTGGATAAACTCCTCATTCCATAGACATACCTAATCATTTAGCCTGTCCACCCATCAATCCATCCCATGTTTTCCTTCACTAACAACGCAGTACTGTATGTGCAAAAGGGTTCATATTTGTTGTCTGCATCTCCCATGTAGCTCTATATGTCTTTCTCATCCTCAATGGTGCCATATTGGTCACTTACATTAGGTACATTGCCCTTCTCTTCACCCAAATCAATACTTATCTCTATCTATCTAACAGACTTCCTTCCCTTCCCCTCCCACCCCTGGTAATCAACAAAGAACATTTCATTCTATAGATAACCCTTTCCTTAACATTTACAATAATGGACTAATACAATATTTGTCCTTTTGTGATTGACTTATTTCACTCAGCATAATGTCCTCCAAGTTCATCCA
>NW_006922495.1:300187-300747 GCF_000298275.1 Orycteropus afer afer | reverse complement strand
TGAATATCCTCCTTGGTGAAGTGTCTATTCATGTCTTCTGCCCATTTTTTAATTGGATTGGTTGTCTTTTTGTTATTGAGGTGTTGTAGTTTTCTATAAATTCTAGACATAAGTCCCTTGTCAGATATGTTATTAACAAATTATTTTTTTCCCAGTCTGTAGGTTCTCTTTTGACTCTTTTACAGAAGTCTTTGGAATCACATAAAAATTTAATTTTTAAAAGGTCCCAATCATCTGGTTTCCCTTCTTCTGTTTGTGAATTTTGAGTTATGCTTAATAGTCTATTTATGGCATATAGTAGGGCCCTTAAATTTGCCCCTAGGTTTTCCTTGAGGAACACTTTTGTTTTGGATTTCAGATTTAAGTCTTTGATCCATCTGGAGTTCATTTTTGTGTATGGTGTGAGGTACAGATCTTGTTTCATTTTTCTGCAAATCGATCTCCAGTTTTGCCAGCACCATTTAGTAAACAAACACTCTCTTCCCCATTTAATGGATTTTGGCCATTTGTCAAAGATCAGCTGACTATAGATGGATGGGTCTATTTCTGGATTCTCAATT
>NW_006922495.1:298320-298873 GCF_000298275.1 Orycteropus afer afer | reverse complement strand
ATTTCTGACAACTTACTATTAATCTTCTGGATTTCTGTCTGTAGATTTAGAATCATTTCTAATTTTTCATTTATTTTGTCATTTTGTTCTTGTATTTGTTACAAAATTCTTCTAAGGATTTTTTCTGTGTTTTCTTTGGTCTGTCTCTCAATCCTTTGAAGATAACTAAAGATTATTCTTTTGAATTCCTTATCAAAGAGTTCCAATGTTGCTTCTTCCTCAGGGATGTGCTCTGGGTCTGTATCCTGCTCCCTTGTTTCTACCACTTTATCCTACTTCTTTGTGTAGACTGTGATGGTCTGTTGTTTCCAAGTCATTGTTCCATTCTATTTAGATCTCTGTTAACAGTTTGTGAAGAGCAGCCAAAGGTGATCCAGGCTCTTGTTGGTGGTTTTTTATCATTGGCCCATTGGCGGAGAAGGAGGTAGTGGCTCTCACTCAGTAAGTGAAGTTGCAGTAGGTGTGGGTATAATTGTGTTTTATGGGGACTGTTGTTGTCTCCCACTGAGTTAGACACAAATTACAATTGAATAACCATCAAAAAACTAAAAGC
>NW_006922495.1:294054-297947 GCF_000298275.1 Orycteropus afer afer | reverse complement strand
AGACAAATACAAGCAAACTAATCCCCAGAAAAAAGAAAGCAAAAAAGAAAAAAAATAAAAACAAAAATTTTAAAAGAGGAAAAAAAAATCAGTGGAGGGCAGGGCAGGGCACCCAGGCTCCGTCTGAGTATGCAGACTGTGATGGAGTACCTGTGGGCCCAGAAGGTAGGTGGGAATGTGGGATGGGCACACCTTCATTCATCAAGCAGGTGTAGGGTATATGAGTAACCAAAGGAATATTGTATCTTTTCAGTCTTGCAAGTCCTGAGTGTCCTTGGGGTTGCTGGAAAGCGGAATGTGTTCTTAAGCCCCAGGAATCTGTGAGAGCACTGTCTCTTTAAACATCCAAACTAGTCAAGCTGCTTTTTAAACCTTCAAAATGGAGGCGCCCTCCAGACCTTCAAAAGTCCACAGTTCAGCCCACCTTTCTCTTCACCTTCTCTGTTTGTTCCCCAGCCACCATGCACAGTCCTCTGAGCACTCCCTGGCTAGCAGGGTGATTTTTATGTTATTTCTTAGGTCCTACCACCACTCAGGAATCTCAAGCTGCCTGTGCCATCAGAATCACTCAGGATTGCTGCCAGACCGCAGCTCCTTATGTCTCCTTTTTTGTTTTCTTCTCGCAAATTCTTATGCTACTTGGGGTTTAGTCCACTTCTATATCCTTCTCTTCAAGGCTCAGGGGTCCAAGATTATCTTCTGTGTCTGTGTTAATTGGTTTCACTTTCCTTTGTTGAAGAGGGTCTGTGCAGTCTTTCTGCCTAGTCCGCCATCTTGCCTGAACTTCCGCTCCTGGAATCTTTCAATATGGCAATTTGAGGCTTAAATTTTTTCCTCAGTTCTTTCAGCTTGAGAAATGCCAACCATGTTCTTCCTTTTTGGTTTTCTAACTCCAGTTCTTGGCACTTTTCATTATAATAATTGAGTATGTCTTCTCAAGCTGCTCTTTGAAATCTTCTGTTCAGCCTTTTCCCTGCTGATTCTTCCATTTGTTTTAGCTATTCTCCATTCTATTTATACTTTTGATAAAATAACCTTTGAAACTTGTCTCCATTTTTGTCTTTTCTTCCTTTCCTGTGTTTTTAATGATCTTCTGCTTTCTTCATAGATGATGTTTTGATGTCATCCCACAATTCTTCTGGTTTTCGGTTATTGGTGTTCAATGCATCAAATCTATTCTTTAGATGATCTCTAAATTCAGAAGAGATAAAATCAACTCATATTTTGGCTCTCGTGGAGTTGTTCTAATTGTCTTCATTTTCAAAAGTTATTTGTAGTGAACAAGTCATTGGTCTTGCAATATTCTATCATGCGATCTCCACCATCATTTATATCACCAAGACCTTATTTTCCAACTGCCAGTGATTCTCTCTGTTTCCAATTTTTGCATTCCATTCACCAGTGATAATGAACACATCTTGAATTCATGTTCATTCAATTTTAGACTGCAGAAGTTGATAAACATCTTCAATTTCCTCATCTTTAGTTTTGGTCGTGGGTGCATATATTTGAATAATAGTAATATTAACTGGTCTTCCTCATAGCCATATGGATATTATCCTGTCACTGACAGCATTGTACTTCAGGTTGGTTCTTGAAATATTCTTTGTGATAATGAATGCCCACCAAAGATAGGTGAGACTAAATCTGGCCATCTCATTTCCAAGGAGCATTCTTGCTGCATTTTTTCTGGGATGTAATTTGTGTGTTCATCTAGCAGTCCATGGTATTTTCAGTGCTCTTTGCCAACACCACAGTTCAAAGGCATTAATTCTTCTTTGGTCCTACTTATTCATTGTCCAGATTTGATATGCATATGAGGTGATTTAAAATATATCATGACTTGGATTCTGCTCACTTTAGTCTTCAAACTCACATCATTTTCTTTAAAACTTTAAAGAGGTCTTCTGAACCAGAGTTGCCCAGTGCAATATGATATCTGATTTATTGATTGCTACTACCATCAGTGTTTGTGGATCCAAGTAAAATGAAATACTTGATAACTTCACTCTTTTCTCCATTTATCATGATCTTGCTTGTCTTCACATTGTGAGGTTTTTCCTTTTCTTTTTGTTGGTGTGAAATCCATACTGATGGCTTTAGTCTTTGATCTTCATCAGTAAGTGCTTCAAGTCATCTTCACTTCAGCAAGCTAGGCTGTATCATCTGCATATGGTAGGTTGTTGATGAGTCTTCCTTCATATAGCTCTCCTATGTATATAGTTCTTCATATATTCCAGGTTCTCAGATTATTTGTTCAGCATACAGATTGAATAAGCATTGTGAAAGGATACAACCCTTACTTACACCCTTCCTGATTTTAAAATCTGACTAATTCCTTTACTCTGTTAAAATGACATCTTCTTGGTGTATGAAATGCCCCTCAAGAGGACATTAAATGTTCTGGAATTCCTATTATTTACAATGTTATCTAAAGTGTGTTATTATCCACAGAATCAAAGGCCTTGGCATAGCCAATAAAACACAGATTTTTCTGTTTTTCTTTGCTTTCAGCCACACTCATCTGGCAACAGCAATGATATCCTTCATTTCATGTCCTCTTCTGAATCCAGCTTGAAAATTTAGAAGTTCCCTGTCAATAAAATGCTACAAATGTTTTTGAATTATCTTCAGCAAAATTTTGCTTGTGTGTGAAATTGGAGATATTGTTCAATAATTTCCAGATTTTTTTTTGGATTACCTTTCTTTAAAATGGGTACAAATATGAATTTCTTCCAATAAAGTGTCCCAGTAACTGCCTTCCAAACTTCTTGGCATAAATAAGTAAGTACCTCTAGAGCTTCACCCATTTGTTGAAACATCGCAATCTCAACATCAATTTCTGAAGCTTTGTTTTTTGCCAATTCCTTCAGTATAGCTTGGGCTTCTTCCTTCAATATCATTGGTTCTTGAGCATGTGCTACCTCCTGGAATAGTTGAGCATCAAGCAGTTCTTTTTGGTACAGTGACTTTGGGTATTCCTTCTGTCTTCTTTTGACACTTCCTGTATCATTCAATAATTGGCCCATATAATTCTTCAGTTTTGCAACTCGAGGCTTGAATTTTTTCTTCACTTCTTTCATCTTCAGAATTGCTGAGCATGTTCATCTCTTTTTATTTTCTAACTCCAGGTCTTTGAACAATTCATTATAATACTTCACTTTGTCTTCTCAAGCCGCCCTTTGAAATGTTCCTTTCAGTTTTTTTATTCATTATTTCTTCCATTCACTTTAACAACTCTACGTTCAAGAGCAACTTTCAGAATCTCATTTGGCATACATTTTTGTCTTTTTTCCTATCCTTGTCTTTTCAATGACCTTTGCTTTCTGCAATTATTATGTCTTTGATGTCATCCCACAACCTGTCTGGTATTCAGGCATTGGTATACAATGCATCCAGTCTATTCTTCAGATGGTCTCTAAATTCAGGTGGGATATACTCAAGGTCATATTTTGGATCTCATGTACTTGTTTTAATTTTCTACAGCTTCAACTTGAACTTGTATTTGAGCAACTGATGATCTCTTGCATAGTCAGCTCCTGACCATGTTTTGACTGATACTGAGCTTCTCTATCACCTCTTTCCACAGATGTAATTTATTTTATTTCTGTGTATTCCATTTGGCAAGGGCCAAATATGTTGTTGAAATGTTATTTTCAATGAATAAATCATTGGTCTTGTAAAATTCTATCATGCAATTTCCAACATAATATCTATCACCAAGACTGAATTTTCCAGCTATTGATGATTCGTCTTTGTTTCCAACTTTCTAATTCCAATTAACAACCAGTAATATTCAATATGATCTAGAACCAATGGTAATGAAGGAAGAAGTCAAAGCTGCAATGAAAGAACTGGCAAAGAACAAGGCTCCGGGAATTGATGGCATACCG
>NW_006922495.1:284189-292824 GCF_000298275.1 Orycteropus afer afer | reverse complement strand
GGTGCGGGATCAGGCAGTGTTTCGTTCTGCTGTGCATGGGGTCGCTATGAGTCGGAAACGACTCGACGGCACTTAACAACAACAACAACAATATTCAATACAACTTGATTGCATATTTGGTCAATTTCAGACTGCAGAAGTTGATAAAAATCTTCAGTTTCTTCATCATTGGCTTTAGTCGTTGGTGTGTAAATTTGAATAATAGTAATATTAACTTCTCTTCCTTGCAGCTCTATGGATATTATCTTATCACTGACAGAATTGTACTTCAGGATACATCTTGAAATGTTTTTGTTTTGTTTTGTTTTCTGACTATGAATGTGATGCCATCCCTCTTCTATTCATCATTCCCAGCATAGTAGACCATGTGATTGTCTGATTCAAAATGGCTGATACTGGTCCTTTTCAGCTCAATAATGTCTAGGATATCAATCTTTATGTGTTCCATTTCATTTTTGACAAATTATAATTTTCCTAGATTCATACTCAGTACATCATATGTTCCAATTATTAATAAATATTTGCAATTGTTTCCTCCCATTTTGAGTCTTTCCCCATCAGAAAATGTAAGTCCCAAAAGCTTTTGTCCATCAATTTCATTAAGGCCAATTCTCCATTGAGGAGGCAGCTCTTCTCCACATTTGAATTACTTCCAAACTCAGGGGCTTATCTCTAGCACTATGTCAGACAATATTTCACTGCTTTTCACAAAATTTTAGAGTAGCATATCAGATATTGTTTCACTTTTGTTCATAATGTTTTTAATGGCCAATTTTTTCAGAAGTGGATGGCCCTGTCCTTCTTCCCAATCTGCCTTAGTCTGGAAGCTCCACTGAAATCTGTCCACCATGGGTGAGCCTTCTAGCATTTGAAATACCTCCAGCCTCACAAAAGTACAAAGCCACCATAGTGCCTAAAACTGACACAAATAACTGGTGGGAAAGGAGTTGGTATATAAATATCCTCTCTCTCATGTTTCTGATCAATATACTCTGAAATGACCTTACTTATCTAGACATTCTTAAAATTACCACACTGGTATATTATACTGATGTTGTTGATGTTGTTAGTTGCCATCAGGTAGATTCCAGTGCATGACAACCTCATGTACGTAGAGTGTAACTGCTTCACAAGATTTTCAAGGCTGTGACCTTTCAGAAGCAAATTACCAGTTCTGTCTTCTAAGGTCCCTCTGGTTGTGTCCAAACAACCATTCTTTGGGCTAACAGTCAGTCACTTAACCATTTGCACCACACAGGGTCAACATCATATTATTTGAATCTTTGATGCAGGATATGGCCAGTATTCTGGTGTCCTTCTATGACATATGAGTGACCAAGAGTAGGAAATAAACTACTCAGTAAAGTAGAGATCAGCCACACCAGTGAATTGTCAGAGCTTGAGTGGTCTATAGCATGCAGACATATCTCCTTTAAAATAGTGGACTACTAGTGGCATCTCCTATCACAAAGCAGAAACAAAGAACCTATTATGCTTTTTAATTTGGGGGGCCTACACACACTACATTTGTGTGTCTTTGTGTGGCCCATTTGTTAATAGCTTGGAAATTTACCAGATTTGAAAATTAAGTAGAATAAAAGATAAATTATGAAAATGCTAGTCAAAAGAAGAGCTAGTGTGTCTATAGTACTGAGAAAAAATGTAGACTTGAATTAAATAAGTATTACTAAGGACAAAGAAAGTCATGTCATGAAAATAAAAAGGGTACTCTCTTTGTAATAAGGAGCTCTGGAGGTTTTATGGTATAAGCATTCAGCTTCTAATGAAAATATTGGTGATTCTAACCTACCAGCCCCTCTGTAGCAGAAAGATGAGGCAGTCTGTCTCCATAAAGATTTATGTTGCTGGTAACCCTATAGAGCCATTCTTTTCTGTCCTGTAGAGCCATTACAGACAGAATCAACTCAATGACAATGGGTGTGGTTTTTCTCTTTTCTTTCTAATAATGATGGCAGTGAAGAGAAGTAAATAAGAAAAATATTTTTAATGGTGCTATATCTACTAATGACCTAAGGCATTTTGATTGCTAACCAGAAGGCTGGTGGTTCAAAACCATCAGCCACTCCTCAGAAGGAAAGTTGGGCAATTTACTTCTGTAGTGATACTGCCTTGGAAACTCAATGAGGGGTCGCTATGAGTTGGATTCTACTCGACAGCAGTGAGCTTATGTCTAATGGAGTAATTATAAATATTTTCAAGGATTTCATTTTACATGGATCCATAATCCACATCCATGGTATCTGCAGTCAAGAAATCAAATGATGTATTGCACTGGGAAAATCTGCTCCAAATAGAAATAGTACATAGTTTACTAGAACGATGATGCACATTTAAAATTATTCAGATAAAAAGAATTTTTATGCTTTACAATAACCTACTTAGTTGTAAAACAACATGTAATTAATGCCTTCATGTTGAGAATATAACAAATATAATTTTATTTATAGTAAATAATAATTACATAAAGTGAAATAGGCATTACAAAAGAGTTCTTGCATTCTGTTGTTGGCTATGAATGTTATGAAAAAAGGAAGTAAAGAGAAAAGGCAGGCTTGCTCTTTATCATTAGATTTTTATTGTGTGCACATGGCCTACATTGGATGTTATTGTGGCATCTCCAATTCTCTGAGGACACTGTCCCCACTGCTACCTATTTCACAGTTTGACAAAATGTTTATTACACCAATTCATTAAAGGCTTTGGAATCTAGGTCACCAAGGGTTCTTGTTTATGCACTTGGCTTCAAGTGTAGTAAATTAAATATGTTTAAAAAATTAACGTCAATCTTGTTATTATAAAAAAATTCACACCTCAACTAGGAAGGTCGAATAGCATCCCTGTGAAACCAGAGAGAGCTCCTGATATCCCCAGATCTTTGAACAGACATATAACTTCAAAATCAGAGAAATATCTTGGTAAAAAAGGCTTGACCACATGTTGGAAATTAAAATATGAAAAAATCATTATCATCCACAGGATGCCTATGAGATGAGTCTGAGTTCAGGAGGAAGAGGGACCAGGAATCTGCACACAAGTCTCTGTACACATCTCTTTTCCATCCTCTGACCACCCAGATGATCAGAGACAACTAATGAACTGCAATCATCATGGACTATTCAAAGAGTGAGTACCTGTCTGGGACTCCCTTTCTTTTCTCTTGGACAAACTTAGATGATGATTTTCTCTAACAGTTTTAATCTTGTTCACCTCAATTAGAGGGGTGTGAAGAGTTAATTAATTATGGTTTAAAAAAACAGAGGTAAGAGTTTGTGGCTCAGAATTGATTGAAGATATTTATAAGGCTGGATTGATGCACGAAGAGAAGTAGATCATTTAAAGATAAATTAAATCAATTTCTATAATCAACCAGAAATGGAATATTATCAGTTAGTATCCCTGACCTCTTAAAATGTTCAATTCTCTAACAAACATATAAAAATAAATCAAATGATCACGAACTAATGTCGATTTACTTTTTAAGATATTTAGGAGCAAACACATGGCTCAAAATTTCTAGGGCTGTGAAGGCACCAGTACTAGGTGTCCCTGGACTGAGGAATGGGGAGGTAGATGGACTGTAAATGTGAACATTTTCTATATAGGCACTCTAATCACCTTCTAATCAATCTCTTCTAATTATTGAATCTATTATTAGTTATTTATCATTATTGCCTGTGTGATTCTCCAGGCTTGGGACGGCCCCAGCTCATCCCTAAACCATACATTAGCTCAGTCCCATCTCTCTCTTTTGGGGAATGCACATTCTGGGAAATTTACTATGAGAAATGAGCATGTAGTGGATAGAGACCATGTCCTTATCTCAGGAAAAAAGGAATATTTAAAGCAACCAACTGAAACCCTCCAGATACCCAATTCATTGGAGTTTCTATGAGGATTTTCTTTTCTTTCTGTTTGTTGATGGACTTGAACAAGAATTGGAAAAGATCTGAGCAGAAGTAAATATAGCTAATTGGTATTGGCTGAAAAAAACCACAGAGAAGCTGTTGGTCCAAATCTAGAATTTAAGAGTCCTTAATCTTTGGTTCATGACTGTGACCATGTAGGACAGAGTAGAACTACTCCCATAGAGTTTCCAAGGCTGTAATCTTGACAGAAGCAGATAGCCACGTCTATCTCAGGAAGAGAAGCTGCTGGGCTTGCAACGGTGACCTTTTGGTTATCAGATGAGCACTTAACCACTGAACCACCAGGGCTCAAAATTCCTTCAATGGCAATGACTTTGGAATGTTAGATTAAGGAGTTCTGGGCTGCAACAGAAGGAGTGCTGGTTCCAGTTCCAGCCAATGGTTTCAAGGAAAAAGATTTGGCAATCTGCTTCCATAAGGATTAAACCAAAACAAACCAAATTCATTGCTGTCAAGTAGATTCTGACCCCTAACAACCCTAAAGGACAGAGTAACTGTTCCATAAGTTTTCTGAAACTGTAAATATTTACAGAAATAGACTGTCACATCTTTCTCCTGAGGAGAACCGGTGGGTGCAAGAACCCATCTGTTGGTTAGCAGTCAAGAGCTTAACCACTTCAATATCACAGATATTTTCCATAATGATTACAGCCAAGAAAGACCAAGAGGCATGCTCCTCTGTCAGAAGGGGTCACTACCAGTCGAAACAACTTCACAGCACCTAACAATAATAACATTTTTTTTAAATGTAATAAGTGTATTGACAGACATACATGGCAAACACAAATGACAGGTTATTTCTGTAAAATATGGTAAGAATTCAGATAATTATTTTACCCCTTAGAGCAAGTATTATGTTTATGCTGATATGATGATTAGGTACTCAGGTTGTAGTGTTGTTTAGGGGCAATATATCACAATTTCTACACACAGAGACACACCTAAACACATGAAAAAAAGAAAAAGTCTTCCAAATTAGTCAGGTATATTGCACAATTAAGAGCTATCAGAGCAGTTTTAAAATCAAGTCCATCTAAGAACTACATCGGGTGATCTAGGTAGAAGGGAGAATATTCACCAAGAATTAAATGTATGGCTCCAGCTCCTCCAGTTCTGTGTCTACGACAATAAACAAGATAGAAACCCTGACTTTAACCCATTTTTTATACTTTCTATTATGTGCAAAGTATGAAAAACACAGGAAGATGCATAATTAGCTTCAGGAGATTCACAAAGACTTCTCTGAAGAGTCTAACCAGGAGACTGGGGAAGGGCTCAGGACAAACCAGGTGTAAGTCAGCATCAGGAGGCAGAATGGAGTAGAGGAGGGAAAATCCAAATGATTAATAAAGAGATGTTCAGACAGGGAGTCCATGTGAAGTAGTTATCACAATCTCTGTCACACAAGATAGGGGCATCTAGATCCTGTTTCCACAATTCTACCACCATCAGGAAAAAAAAAACAGAAAAATCTCCAAATTAAAGCCAGGAAAACAGCAAAATTAAATGACAGGCCCTTCAATGAAACAGAATTTCAATATAGAGCTAAATCAAGAAACGATACAGCTAGAGCTCTATGGTTAATAAAAATAAAAATAAAATTTTAAGTCTATTCTGACTCATAGAAACCCCATGCATGTCAGAGTAGAACCATGCTCCACTGGATTTTCAATGGCTTGGTATTTAGGAAGAAGATTGCCAGTTCTTTCTCTCCAAGTACATCTGGATGACCTCAACCTTCCAACATTTCAGTCAGCAGCCAAGACTATTGACTGCAACAACTGTTTGTACCACCCAGGGACATCTTAATGTTAACGAAAGATTATAAATGTGAGAATTCAGTTTTAATATAGTAAATAAGGAGTGATTTCAGGAGTAAGAGTGGTACAGAAAATACATGATTCCATTACAAATATATTCAGTTTGAGAGGATAGTGAAACTTCTAGATGAAGATGTCTAACAGCCAGAGAGATAGTGTCTGAACTTTTAATAATTGAATATTAAGTACTAAGTGGAAGTCATGGGATTTAATGGAACATCCATGAAAAAATATACATAGAAGCACAGAAATGGAACTAGAGAAGTCTGAGAAACGTCAACAATATAAAGATGAATAGGGGAAGAGATATCTTTAAAGAAGCATAATAGGAAAACAGAGGAGCTCTGGTAGTGTAGCGATTAAAGCACTGGGCTGCTAACCAAAGGTTGGTGGTTTAAACCCACTAGCCACTCCATAGGAGAAAGATTAGGCAGTCTGTTTCCATAAAGATTTATAGAGTTGGATAACTTTTGGGAGTCACTATGAGTCCAAATTAACTTGATGGTAGGATGCTTGGTTTTTGTTTAAAAACAAAACAAAATCTTGTAGTGTGAATATCATGCAAGAAATGTGTCTAGAAAATAAAAGGAAGGAGGGGTCGGCAGTGTTAAATGAAACAAAAGATCAAATAAAATGGCTACACTTACTTAAGTTTAAAGAAATCAATAATAAGCTTGCCAAGAACTGTTTCAGTGCAGAGGTATGTTCAAAAGCCATATCATAAACAGTTGAGTGTGACAAAAGTCAGAAATTGAAGAGAATCATTTCAGATGTTGAAGCAAAAACAGAACATGAACTTAGAGAGTCTATGTAATACCTACGGAACTGATTGTAACATGAGTGAATTGAAAACAAGGAACACTAGTGTGTTTGAGTCAGAAATAAAACAGAATGAAAAACACAATGAGGATTATATTCCACAGCTGTGTATGCCTTTTGCAGGCCATTCCGTCACTTACTAGCGAATTAGCTATGTGTCAACTCTCTGTGTTCCTGGCCAAAGTGGGGAATCAGTGAAAATCTATTAAAGGCAGAAACACTTAAGAAAGTCATGGAAAGATCTAAAGAGTGATGTTTTATAAGGAAAATATCCTTTGTATGTTAATTGTAAGTCTGGCAATAGCAGAACAGAGAGCTAAATTGCTACATGGATTTAGAAACATCTTGTTGGTGATAACCACCCTATACTTACCAATTTCTCCTGGAAAAACAAAAAAATTTCAAGCAGATAAATGAAATTTAGCAAATTTAAGATTGTGAGTAGAGAAACATTCTTACAATAAAGAAAGGGTGCCCTAATAGTCATGAAAGAGCCCTGGTGGCACAGTGAGTAATGCATTTGGCTGCTAACCAGAAGGTCAGTAGTTCAAATCCACTAGCTACTCATAGGAAGAAGATGAGGCAATCTATATCCACAAAGATTGATAGCCTTGGATACCCCATGGGGCCATTGTGAGTTGGAATCTACTCGATGGCAGTGGGTTTGTTTTAATAGTCAAGAAAGGAGCCCTTGTAGCACAATGCTTAAAAGTTTGCACTGCTAACAAAAAGAAAAAAAGGAAGCAGTTTGAAACCACCAGCTGTTCCAAAGGAGAAAGATGAGGCTGTCTGATTCCATAGATATTTCCCCCCTCCCATTCAGTGATCCCAGCAGTCAAGAAACCAGACATTGTATTTCACTGGGCAAATCTTCTGCAAAAGATCTCTTTAAAGTGTTGAAGAGCAAAGATATCTCTTTGAAGATTAAGATGTCCTTACCTAAGGCAGGGTATTTTCCATTGCCTCACATGTATGTGAAAAACGGACAATGAATAAGGAAGACTGACAAAGAGTTGATGCTTTTGAATTGTGGTGTTGGCCAAGAATACTAAAACTACCATGGACTGACATAAGAAGAAACAAATCTATCTTGAAAGAAATGCAACCAGAATACTCCTTGGAAATGAGAGTAGCCAGACTTCATCACACCTACTTTGGTCATGTTGTCAGAAGGGACCATTCCCTGGAGAAGGATATCATGGTAGGTAAAGCAAAGGGGCAGCATAAAAGGGGAAGACCCTCTATGAGATGGATTGACACAGTGGCTGAAACAATAGGCTCCAAGTATAGCAAAGATTGTGAGGATGGTACACTACCAGGTAGTGTTTCATGCTGTTGCACACAAGGTGGCTATGTGTCAGAGCTGACTTGATAGCACCTAACAATAACAATCCAGTGATTCTGACTTAAACAGACCCTATAGGAAAGAATAGAACTGCCAATAGGGTTTCCAAGGCTGTAATCTTAATCTTTAGGAAGAACTCTCATCTTTCTCCCACAGAGCAGTCGGTGGAGTAGAACCACCAAATATTTACCCACTATGCCACCAGAATTCCTATACCCTTGGAAACACAAAGAGGCAGTTTTACACTATTCTATAGGGACATTAACCAGAAGTGTTGAACCAGAACTGCTTACCAGAAAGGTTGGTGTTCAATCACCAGCCACTTCACAGAAGGAAGATGAGATCATCTACTTCAGTAAGATTTACTGCCTCAGAAACTTAGTGAGGGTGGCTATGACTCGGAATTGACTTGATGGCAGTGATTTTGTTTTTTTTTGGGGTTATGGAGTCACTATGGGTCAGAATCAACTAGAAATAGGTTTAGTCATGGTTTTGGTTTAGTAGTCATGATCTCATTATTTCTGGAGGAAAAAGTATACACTGTGGATAAATCCATTCTGTTGTTGTTGTTGTTGTTGTTAAATGCCGTCGACTCGTTTCTGATTCATAGCGACCCCATGCACAGCAGAACGAAACACTGCCCGATCCCGCGCCAGCCCCACAATCCCTGCTATACTTGAGCCCATCATCGCAGCCACCGTATC
>NW_006922495.1:279559-282629 GCF_000298275.1 Orycteropus afer afer | reverse complement strand
TGGCTTCCAGCCAAACAAAAGACAGCATATGAGCTGAATATTTACATTAGGTAGACACACTCATTGGAGAGATCAATCATGGGAGAGTAGACGGACTGTGTACATACAGGGAGACAGCTCAGGAGATAGAAGTGCATGGGAGCACAAGGCACAGGGAAGAGTTAACTGTGGGGTGGAAGTGGGAAGAGAGCTGTTGCATTGTGGGAAGTTGCAGTCTATGTCATGAGTCAAAGTGTATGTGAACTGCTGTATGGAAAATGAATCTTCTCTGTAAACTTTCACTCAAATGACAAAAAAAAAAAATTATCTATCTAGCTATATATATCTTTGTTTTTAAAAAAGCGACTATGCATTACCAATTATTAGGCTAAAAATGATACTTGTTTTTAATTTTAAATGACATAAGTAAAAATAGAAACAATCATAGGGAATGGCATTCTAAGGGCTAGTAATTTTTGTCCTATTTTTGTTTCAATCATATGCCAGTATATGTATCGACATGAGTAGCAATGTAAAATCTGTGTCTTATGTATGTTGAGGTCAAATATGTTTGCAAACCACATTTCAAAGGCATTAAATGACAAACTAAAAGAGTCGACAGTATGAAAGTTTTTTAAGCATTCAAAACCAATTCAAGCAAATATGTATAAAATACATAACCAAACTCTTCCAGAAAAATTAGCCCTACTTTATCTCAAATCTTATGTCTCTCATTTTCACACACAGATTGGGCAGAAGTCAGGAGCCAAGCATGAGAAACCATACGGTACTAACCACATTCATCCTCCTGGGACTGACAAAAGACCCACAACTGCAGATTCTGATTTTTGTATTTCTACTGATCACCTACATGTTGAGTGTAACTGGAAACCTCACCATCATCTTCCTCACATTAGTGGATGCCCACCTTAAAACTGCCATGTACTTTTTTCTCCAAAATTTCTCCTTCTTAGAAATCTCATTCACCTCTGCCTGCATCCCTAGATTCTTATACAGTATATCAACAGGTGACAGGACTGTTACCTATAATGCTTGTGCGAGTCAATTATTTTTTACATACCTGTTTGGAGTAGCAGAATTTTTCCTCCTGGCCACCATGTCCTATGATCGATATGTGGCCATCTGCAAACCCCTGCATTACATGACCATCATGAACCACAGGGCCTGCATAAAGCTTATCTTGGGCTGCTGGATAACTACTTTGTTGATCATATTTCCACCTCTTAGTTTAGGACTGGGTCTGGACTTCTGTGATTCCAATTTCATTGACCACTTTTTCTGTGATGCTAATCCTATCTTGAAGATCTCATGCACAGATACGTGGATCATAGAGCAGATGGTTCTTGCCTACTCTGTAGTCATCTTTATCATGACTCTTGTGTGTGTGGTATTGTCCTACGTATATATCATCAGAACAATCCTGAGATTCCCCTCTGCCCAACAAAGGAAAAAGGCTTTTTCCACTTGTTCTTCCCACTTCATTGTGGTTTCCATCACCTATGGCAGCTGCATTTTTGTCTATATCAAACCTTCAGCAAAAGATGAAATGGCGATTAATAAGGGAGTGACAATAGTAACTACTTCCATTTCCCCCATGTTAAACCCATTTATTTACACCCTGAGGAACAAACAAGTCAAACAAGCCTTCAAGGATTTAGTCAGAAGAATTCTATTTCTCTCAAAGCATTAGAGGAATAATGACATCAGGGACACTAATCATAATTTCTTAAGTTTCCCTCATGTTTATGGCTTCCTGAACCAGATTTGGCTTTGTATTCAGAACCAAACCTGATCAAGTCACTCCTTGCTTCTCTTTATAAACAAACTTTTCAAGAATGATAACCATCAGTTATCATTCATATATTCAGTTATCATCAGAAAATATGAAAATTGTTGTATCATGAAATCTAAGCATGACCTTGCCCTTAACTTTGCCTTACCAAAACTGAGAGATTAGGGGACTTATAAAACATTGGTGCAACAATGCACATCACTTTCTACAAAACATGCCTACTCAAATGAAGGGAGAAATAATGATATTTAAAAATCAATACAGTTTCTAACAGTAACAGGAAAATTAAATTACCTGAAGTATATTTCAAAACAGGATTATGTTAAAGATCTGGAATTCCAAAAAAAAATAAATAAACATTTCTAATGGAAAAATTTTAAAGTAATAACATTTGCAGATTATACTGACTAGATACAATCTAAATTAAAGAGGTAAAAATGCTTGCCCAAAGGGCAGGAAGTCAGTTAAAAATAAGAAATATACTGGTAACACCTGATAAAGAACTAAAGCATGAACTAAAATTAAAACAAATTAAACAGGATTTATATTTATGCACCAACAGAAACATTGTATCTTGAATGTAAAGCATTTACATTAAGCAAAAATATGGCAGCAAGTACAAGAAAAATAATAAGGCTAGAAATTTGATAAATAAACAACCAGCAAACCATATATATAAATATGGAGATATGAGAGAGACACATGTGAACACTAAAATCTATCAAATAACTGGATTCTTGAGAGAGTACATTTAGTCATTTCAAGAGTCCAAAATACTAACACGATAATATTCTCCAGAAACAAAATCTACATTTAATTACATGTTATTCATTATATACCACTTTCATGGTCCAAAACTCTCATTGATTCTTTCTTTTATTTAGACCACTTGTTTGCACTGTAGGCAAAAATCTACGTCTTATTTTTTCAACTGTCCTACCCTTTTCATCCTATATATTTCACTTCAAATGACATTTCCACCAGGAATCTTTCCCTGACCTCATCCTGCTCCTCTATCACCAACAAGATCACCACCTGTAGATTGGGCCTTCTCTTCCACACAGTCCTGTCACACACTAATCTTCTGCTGCCGTGGCTCTTACCAAACTACAATTTTCTGTTTATATATCTTTATTATACACTCTGGTAGTGTGGTGGTTATGTCTTTGTGTTTACTTGGCTGAGCCTGGTTGAGTGACTGGGCAGCTGGTGGTAGTTATTCCCCATGATGAGACTGGCAATCAACTCCATGGTGGGATCTACCACAAGCAGCTGAGT
>NW_006922495.1:277551-278983 GCF_000298275.1 Orycteropus afer afer | reverse complement strand
TCAAACCCACCAGCCACTCCTCAAAAGGAAGTTTGGGCAATCTACTTCCAGAGTGATACCGCCTCAGAAACCCAAGGAGGGATCACTATGAGTCGGGTCTGACTAGACGGCACATAACAACAACAACATTCTACACTCGATAATAAATGCCATGTAGATTGTTCCTTTCGATAGTCAAATCCCAGCATGATTTATGCCTATCACCTAGCCAAATATTAACTACATGATAGATCGGTAGCTATTTGCATACCATTGCAACCTGGTGAGTTGACCCTTCTGACAATTCAAACTAAAGCTTATTATGTGAACAATACAAATACATGTATATATACAAAAGTAACATTTGCAGTTTATCTATGAACATAAAAGAAAGTCATGATTAATGTTGACTCTTGTGCTAGAGTGCTCTTGGTTTTGTTTTATTTCTGAATGAAATAGTGAGGATGAAAGCCAAAATTATATTGAAAATTACAATACAAATTGACCAGGAAATAACCCTGTAAGTTATTTTTATATGTATAATTATGCATGCAGAAATCAAAGTATAGAGAAGTTAACTATTGCTCATAAGTGGTAGAACAAGGATTTAAAACCAATTTTATTGAATTTGAGAGGATCACTTTGTTCCAAAGCATGTAACTGCTTCTCCACAGAGGCATCAAGATGACTTCAAGGAACATCCCATATGATACTAGTGAAATGGAGCAAGATTTATATCATTAACAATGATAAAGTAAAATGAAATTAATTTATCAGCATTCATATTATTAACATAATATCAATAATAAATGAAATTAATTACTGCAATTAGATTATATCCTCAAATAACTCTGAGTCTCTGGTGGCGTAGTGCCTAAGGCATTTGACTGCTCACCAGAAGGCTGGCGGTTCAAACCCACCAAACACTCCTTGGAAAGAAGCTTAGGCAATCTACTTCCCTAGTGATGCTGCCTCAAAAACCCAAGGAGGGGTCGCTATCTGACTCAACTCAACAATAGTGAGTTTGGTTTTGGTAACTATGACTCAAATTATCAATCTATAGAAATGAAGACCAAGTAATAGAAAAAGAAGTGAAAGCTAGACAACAGGAAATAAGAAAAAATTGCTGTGTAATCTCAGAACTTCAACTTCACTGAGAAAATCTAATCTCTAAACCTATCAGCAGGCATTTTCCTTGGTGTTAGTTTTCTGTTCTCCTGTACTGTATGCTCCAAATGTGAATCCATTAGAACACTGAGAAGACCTGACAGAGATTTAGCAAAATCTTAGAGAACATGAAAGAAGGTTCTCCAAATTCAACCTACATATCAGAGCATAAAACATATGGTGGCGAGGAGGCGGGGCAAGATGGTGGACTAGGCAGAAGGATTGCACAGACCCTCTTCAACAAAGAAAAGGGAAACCAATTAACACAGACACAGAAGATAATCTT
>NW_006922495.1:244612-245913 GCF_000298275.1 Orycteropus afer afer | reverse complement strand
GCCAGGAGCTGATTGTGGAACAGACCATCAACTGCTCATATGCAAGTTCAACTTGAAGTTAAAGACAATTAAAACAAGTCCACAAGAGCCAAAATATGATCTTGAATATATCCCTCCTGAATTTAGAGATCATCTAAAGAATAGATTTGATGCATTGAACACCAAAGACCACAAACCAGAAGAATTGTGAGAGGATATCAAGAACATTATCCATGAAGAAAGCAAGAAGTCACTAAAAGACAAGAAAAGAAGACTAAAATGGATGACAGAAGAGACTCTGAAACTTGCCCTTGAGCAGAGAGTACCTCAAGCAAATGGAAGAAATGACAAGATAAAAGAGTTGAACAGAAGATTTCAAGAGCAGCTCGAGCAGACAAAACCAATTACTATAATGAAGTGTGCAAAGACCTGGAGTTGGGAAACCAAAATGGAAGAACACGCTCGGCATTTCTCAAGCTGAAAAAATTGAAGAAAAATGTAAGCCTTGAGTTGCAATATTAAGAGATTCTATGGGCAAAATATTGAATGATGCAGGAAACATCAAGAGAAGATGGCAGAAATACACAGAATCACTGTACCAAAAGGAACTGGTCAGTCTTCATCCATTTCAGGAAGTGGCATATGATCTAGAACCAATGGTATTGAAGGAGGAAGTTGAAGCTGCAATGAAAGAATTGGTGAAGAACAAGACTCCAGGAATTGATGGAATACCCATTGAGATATTTCAACAAACAGATGCCCCATTGGAGGCACTCACTCAGTTATGCCAAGAGATTCAGAAGACAGCTATCTGGCCAACTGATTGAAAGAGATCCATATTTATGCCCATTCCAAAGAAAGGGGATACCACAGAATGTGGAAATTATAGAACAATATCATTAATATCACACACAAGTAAGATCTTACTGAAGATAATTCAAAAATAGTTGCAGCAGTATATCAACAGAGAACTTCCAGAGGTGCAAGCTGGATTCAGAAGAGGACGTGGAACGAGGGATCCCATAGCTGTTGTTAGATGGATCTTGGCTCAAGGCAACGAATACCAGAAAAATGTTTACTTGTGTTTTATTGACTATGCAAAGGCAATTGATTGCATGGATCATGACAAATTATGGATAACATTGAGAAGAATGGGAATTCCCGAACACTTGATTATACTCATGAGGAACCTGTACCTTGACCAGGAGGCTATCGTTAGAATGGAACAAGTGGACACTGCATGGTTTAAAATCAAGAAGGGAGTGTGTCAGGGTTGTATCCTTTCCCCACACTTATTCAATCTATATGCTGAGCAAATAATC
>NW_006922495.1:238571-244512 GCF_000298275.1 Orycteropus afer afer | reverse complement strand
AAGATTATCTTCTGTGTCTGTGTTAATTGGTTTCCCTTTTCTTTGTTGAAGAGGGTCTGTGCAATCCTTCTGCCTAGTCCGCCATCTTGCCCCGCCTCTAATCATATTTTCTTAAGTTGCCATCCTGTTGTGTTTCTTCCTGATCTGAATTTGCCTTGTGTTCCATACCAAACCTGATCCAGCCACTGTTTACTTTTCCTTATAAACAAACCTCATTGAGAATAACCTTCAGTAAGAAAATATGACAATAGTTATTTCAGAAAATTTAGGCATGACCTCACCCTCAATTTGCCCTTATCAATGCTGAGACATCAGGGAACTTAACACATATCAGTGCAACAGTGCACATAAAAAGAAAAAGAAAAAAAAAAAAAAAAACAAACCTCAAATGAAGGGAGAAATAATATTAAAGAGAATCAATACCATTTCCAAGTAGTAACAAGGAAAAATAATGAAATCACCTAACGTAAGTTTTGAAACAGTGAATAAATGTAAAGATTTAGGATTCTCAAAAAAATATTTAATAATGGAAAAGTTTTTAAATGTTAAGATTTGCAGACTTTATTGACTAGATACAATCTAAATGAGAAAGATAAAAATTCTTGCCAAAAGGGCATGAATTGTTAAGAAGATAGAAATACACTGGTAATACCTCGTAAAGAACTGAAGAGTGCACTCAATAAAATAAATATGATTCCAATGGATACACTAACTGAAACATTAAATCTTGAATATGTACTATTTCATTTATGCAAAAACGTAGCAGCTAGACCAAGAAAGCTAAAAGGACCAGAAGGTTGATAAATAAATAATAAGTAAGCCAAATATACAGAATTAGAGAGAAGAAAAGTGGGAAAATTAATATCTATATAATAATTAGCTTTTTGAAAGTGTAAACTTAGTCATTTCAAGAGTCCAATATCTGAACCCAATGATAGTCCAAAAAAATAAAAAGATCTACGTTTAATTACTAGTTATATTTTTCACTATTTACCACTTCTATGGTCCAACATGTTAGATTTCCATTCATTATTCTTCTCAATTCAACTCTATTAAACTGTCAGCAGTAATCTTCCTCTCACTTTTCAACTCTGCAATCCCCACTGATCCTCCAAGTCTTGTGTCAAATGGGATTCCCATCATGCATCTTTCTCTGACCTCATTCTACTCCTCCACCATCAACACTATCACCAGCATAAACTGAGTTTTCCTTTCTACACACTCATGTCACATATTAATCTTCTGCTTCTGTAACTCTTAACTGCAATTTCCTGTTTACATGTCTTTATTCTACTCTAGATAGTAAATGGCATAGAGATCGTCTGTTTTGCATGCAAATTCGAGCATGATTTACACCTATCACCTAACCAAATATTACCTAAATAATAGACAGCCATTTGTGTACCCATGGCAACCTGGTGATTGACACTTCTGACAACACAAATTAAAACTTACAATGTCAAAAATGTACACAAAAAAATACAAAAGTGACATTTGTAAGTTATCTATGAACAAAAGAAAAAAGAAAAGCATGGTTAATGGTAACTAGTCTGCTAAAGTGCCTCTGTTTTTGTTTTATTTCTGAATGAAATATTGAGGATGAAAACCAAAATCACATTGAAAATCTACAATTCAAATTAACTGGAAATAACCCTAAAAGTAATTGTTATAATTATGCATGCAGAAATGAGAGTTTATAGATGTTAACTATTGCTGAAAAGTGGTAGAGTAAGGCTTTGGAACCTGTTGTATTGAATTTAAAGGATCTGTTTTTGTTGCAAAACAGGTACCTGCTTCTCCAGAGAGGCATCAAGATGTCATCAAGGAACATTCTATGATACCCTTACTGTAGTGAAATGGAAGAAGATTTATATCATAAACAATATACAAAGATAAAAGTAAGATGGAATGAACTTACATGCATTTACATCATTGATATAATGTCAATCATAAATGAAAATAATTACTGCAACAAGATAATGTACAGGGAGCTCTGGTGGCATAGTGTCTAAGGCATTTGACTGCTAACAAGAAGGCTGGTGGTTCAAACCCACCAGCCACTCCTCGGAAGGAAGATAGGGCAATTTGCTTCTATAGAGATACCGACTCAGAAACCCAAAGAGGGGTCACTACAAGTTGAATCAACTCAACGACAGTTTTTTGTTTTGTTTTGTTTTTAGATAATATAATAACTGTAAGGTGAAAAAAATTTTAAAGTCATATTACCAACCTACAAAAATTAACAGCAAATTAAACTGGAAAAGGAAGTGAAAGTAAAAGAAAAGATGAAAAGAAAAATGTGTGTGTAATCTCAGAACTTCAACGTCACTGAGAAAGTTTGATCCCTAAACCTACCTAACTCCATAAGTTTTCCTTAGTGTTAGTACTTGAACAATTTATCTTAGAAAGATCAGCACAAGGCCAGTCCCCATGAGACAGAGGTTAAAGATGTCCCAAGTATCCAAACTACAGTGCCACGCCATCATTTCAGACATTAACTCCTCCTCATCTCAGTAACTTCCCCCATCTTAGGGTTCTGTTTTTCACTGTAATGCCTCACAGAACTCACAGACACCCAAGGGATCATCTTAGGTAGTGCTGGTGAAGGCTGGGAGGCTGGCAACCTGGCAAGTCTCAGGTCTGTAACTAGATCTGCAGGATCCTCCCAATTGTCAGGGTTTGACGAACCTCAATCAGCAGATCAGATGAGGGCTGCTGTCCCAAATCCAGGAGTGAGGTGATGATGAGCCAAAATGCAGAATCAGAGCAAGAGGAGGGCGAAACTTCCCAGAAGATTCCTACATGTACTCTCAAGGAAGCTAAGGGTGGTGATTTGAGTTATACCCTCCAACAAGGTATGACTCATGATATATCCCACCTATGCTTCTCCAACAGCAATAACCCAAGTGAATGGCTTTAGCAATCAGAAGCTACTCAGTTGGTCATGACAAATTACACCACAGAGCCAATTGCCAGTCATTACAGAGAATAACTACTATCAACTGTCCAGCAGTCAACACATGACCTTAACTACCACACCACATTAAACAGGCATGGATAATAAGAATTCACAATACATCTTAAAATGGAGGACAATGGCTAAAAGGGCCACAGCAAACAATTCACCTGTTACTCCTCTGTTCTCCTGTGCCACAGCCTTCAAATGTGAGCCCATTTAGACACTGGGGAGGTCTAGCAATGATTTTGCAAAAATCGTAGAATGCTTGAAAGACAGGTTCTCTAAATTCAATGTACATATCAGGACCAAAAATATTTAGTGGCCAAATTTCAGGCAGACATAAGCATTTGAACAAGTGCCCTAATCCTACAGTTATGGGTAAATTCATTAGTTTCTCTGACTCTTTGGTTCTACCATAACCTATACTTCTGATCTATAAGCTTAAATATAGGAGACTGTAAACACACACACACACACAATTGACCAAGTAGAAAAATTATCATTATATTAGTCTGGATATCCTCAGGGTGCACAGCTTGGTACATATATATAGATGGTATCAATGATATTGATCTTCTAAATCATATCATGGCTACTAATTCATATTACTTTATCACCCACTTCCTCAATATAAGTTCTGAACAAATTGAGACATAAGCATGGACTCACATAGGTTTAAATATCAGCTTCATTTATAATCAACATAGATTGAAGAATGTAGCTGGAATGGAAGGGTTTTCTCAAACTTATTTCACTCACCTGGCAAGTTCAAAGCAGATGAGGGTACTCTGCCCTAGAGAGATAATGGCAAATAAAGGGAAAAGAGTAGAAAGTTTTTGGTACATGTAGCCAGTCATTGAGAAGGAAAGGAAAAGATCAGACCATTCACAAGCAATGATTTTACTCTAATTTCAGGAAGCAGATCAACTGAGTAGAAAAATTAACCACTCACTAACATTTTTTTGAAGCCATTGTTATATGGAAATTTTCTAACATACATAAAAGAAGACAAGAAAGAATAATTAACAGATATGTACTCCTTATCCAGCTTCAATAATTATCTACAAATTAAAATTATTTTTGGGGAAGCTGACACTTTGCTCAAGCATTTCATTTATAAATTGATAACATTTACCCATACATTTATCAGTAGGAATATTGAAATAAGAACATTTTCTTCTTACATAGGCATTTTGCCATTATCAAATATAGCAATATTTTCAACAAATAATAGATTTTCATATTCAGTATATATTCAAGTTTTACTGGCTCACTCGTTTTTATATGTGAGACAAAATGTCTAAATCTATAAATTACTGATGTAGTAAGAAATAATAAATAGTGGATCTTATAATTTCCAACTATAATTAAAAATATGTTACACTGGTACTTTAAATTTTGATTCTGGCTCTCTGTGGTAGATGTTACAGATGCTGGCTCTTCTTTATGGTCATTGTATTTAATGATGTTTGTTAAATATATTTTTAATTTTTTCAATACACATGAAATTCATTAGTAACTTTAAATTTGTGTTATAAAAGACATTCAAATATTTCATCTTATCTTTATGCAAATGAAACATCAAATTGGTAGTATAGTAAACTTCTTCAGACCAACAAGTTATAAACATTATTCTTTTTTCTACCAAAGAGATTGTTTCTAACATAACTCCTTTTGAAAAAATTTTCTTTTCAAAAATTACTATATATTAAAAATAAATGACAAACTATAGCCTACACATAAGTCACAGATATCTTATTGAGGAGTAATTTTTTCACTATGTTGCTTGTAGAAAATTATCAGTTCTCTAGGCTGCATGGGAGTGAGCTTTGGGAGAGTGAGTGGTAGTTCATGTGAGTCTTTATTTAAATATTTATTAAATATATATTTAATAAATAGTCAGTAAATATTTAAGCCATAAAGAATTTCAAACCCACCATCCACTCCATGGAAGGAAGACTGGGCAATCTACTTCTGTAAAGACTTACCACCATGGAAAACCAAAGGGAGTTGCTATGAGTTGGAATCAATCCATTGGCATTGAGTTTGGCTTTGGTTTGTCACTGGATGTATTATCATCATTAACACTAGTAATTAAGAGATGTTGTTATGTGCTGTAATCTCAGACTTGACTCATAGCGACCCCTCCTTGGGTTTCCAAGGAGGTATCACTATGGAAATAGATTGCCCAACCTTCCTTCTGAGGAGTGGCTGGTGGGTTTTAACTGCCAGCCTTCTGGTTAGCAGTCAAGTACCTCAGGCACTGCACTACCAGAGCTCCTAGTAATTAAAAGAGGTCATTCAAATGTTGAATCATTTGATTGTCATGAAGTACCATCATGTGCCATGCCCAAACCATCAAGGCAGGAGAACTAGAGAGCAGAGACGAGTAGGACTGGGAACCAGGACCGATGGGAGTGAGCTGCAGGGTTCCAGGTGAGGAGAAGGAACACAGGCATGCCCAAAGCAGTGGGACAGGAGAGCAGGAGAAAGGGGAGGAAAAGGCCCAGGAACTGGGACAGAGGAGGAGTCAGCCACAGGGACCCAGGTAAGGGTGGTAGGAGAGGTTTCCAACAGGGAGACAAACTTGTCTGTCAGTTTGTCCTACTGTGGTGATGTCTTGATATGAGTCTTGAGGCTGAGCCAGTGGTGTTTCAAACCCAGCGAGATGCACATGGTGCATAGGTATCAGCCCAGCTTACAGACTGAGACAGGCTAGGAAGAAGGAAGATGCCATCCACTTCTCAAAGAATTGGCCAGGGAAAACCTTATGAATAGCAAAGAAACACTGTCTGATACACTACCAGGCAACTTTATGAATAGTCCAGTTAGGTTAGAATGATCTCAAAATAGAACTGGGAAGGAGCTGCATCATCAGAGTAAATCCATCCTTTCTCATATGGATAAGGTAAAGCTTTCAAGACCTCCATTTTCTGATGTGGCACCACTCAAATTGAGGAGAAACAGCTGCAGACATCCATT
>NW_006922495.1:226176-236522 GCF_000298275.1 Orycteropus afer afer | reverse complement strand
TCTCAATATAAAGAAAACAAAAATCCTCACAACTGGACCAATGAGCAGCATCACAATAAATGGAGAGAAGATTGAAGTTGTCAAAGAATTCTCGTTTATTTGTTCTACAATCAATGCCAATGGAAGCAGCATTTAGGACATTAAAGGACATGTAGCACTGGGAAACTCAACCGCAAAGAAACTGTTTCAAGTGCTGAGGAGCAAGGATGTCTCCTTGAGGACTAAGGTGCACCTGACACAAGCCATGATATTTTCAATTGCCTGATTTGCATGTGAGAGCTGGACAATGGGTAAGGAAGACAAAAGAAGAGTTGATGCTTTTGAGTTGTGGTGCTGGTGAAGAATGCTGAAAGTACCATAGACTGCTAAAAGAACTAACAGATCTGTCCTGAAGGAAGTGCACTCAAAATGCTCCTTGGAAATGAGAATTGCCAGACTTCGTCTCACCTATTTTGGTCATGTTGTCAGAAAGGACCATTACCTGGAGAAGGATGTTATGCTTTGTAGAGTGGAGGGTTGACGAAAGAGGGGGAGACCTTCAACGAAATGGATTGATGTGGTGGCTGTGATGATGGGCTCAAGTATAGCTGGGATCGTGGAGCTGGCACAGGACTGGGCAGTGTTTCGTTCTGCTGTGCATGGGGTCACTATGAATTGGAAATGACTCAATGGCACCTAACAACAACAACAGAATCATGTATTATATCTTCAGACAAAAGAGCATCTTAGGTAATAACTAGTTCAAGATCCCTAGAGGCATTGTAAAGTAAAATATTTGAATTATGGAATAAAAAGAAATAGTCATAATTCAAATAATTTGCCAGAACTTAACTTTTATTATCTGGTTAAAGTGGTTTTCTCACGAAATAACAGCATTTATAACTGCCTAAAATAACTATATTCCTAGCACATCTAATATTTTTCAAAGTTTGCAAAACTAAGTTTAATATCACAGTGAGCCACTTGGTTTCTGTGAGCTAAAGAAAATGGAATTGAAAGATGTTGAGTTCTGAGATAGGTCTTCATTACATCTTTATGTGATCCATTAAGGTTGTTCCCTGTGTGATTCTGTTGTCTTTCAGAGCTCTAGTTCTGAAGAAATCATGAATTTCTCATAGACAGAGCCATCAGTGTGAGAATGGACCCCTGGTTGGAGTAGACTCTGTAGTCAATCTGATAAAGAATATTTTAAATCACTTCACTGAATTCACTCTCAAGATAATTTCATTTGAATCTCCCAGAGAATTGATCTAGGAAAGCTCACACGCTTGAGAAACAATGATTGAAAACATTTAAGTGGTTTCTGTTGCAAGTCATTTTTGACAACTGAGAATAACACTATACAGGAGCTATGGAACCAAATTCAGTATGGCAAAGTTGGTTATGATTTTATTATTTTAATGACAGATACCACAAGGAGACACAACGGAAATCCGTGTACTCATTTACTGAGCAGATAAGGTAAAAAAAAAAAGAAGTTAGTTATCTCTACTCAACAATAAAGGTAATGGATATTAACAGAGAATGTATCTGCCTTATCCTATGACTTAATTCAGTAACAAACACTACTGTTCAATACAATCAATTAATCAAATATTTGAAAATTTGATTCATAGGCACAGATTTTTAAAACATGTACGTTTGTATATATGTATATATGTGTGTATATATATATATATATATATATATATATATATATATATATATATATAAAGTTATATTTATAGGTGTTTATAGGTATCTGGAGGAAATTAGTGATGTTGGCATTCATCTAATAATCATGTATTAAGCACAGACTACCTGCCTAGATTGTGTTATTTTGGTGGTTATCCTAGTGAAAAAAGAAATATTTCATGATCTCAGAAGACTTATGTTATCAGGGTAAGTGCCTCTATAAAAATAAGCATTGTTTGATATTGGTGGCATCCAATCCTGCCACCAGGTCTCAGAAGTAAAGCTGAAGATGAAAATCAGAGAAACTGGTGTCCTCAAGATGAATCCAAGTATTTGATAAGATGGAGCAGACATGGAGAAGAGATTGGAAACCAGAAGGCTCCAGACAGTTGTTCCCAATGAAAAGATTATAATGCATGTGGCATATTGTGTGATCTCAATTATTCAATTATTGCAACCAAATAGACTTATCAATGGGAGAACATGGGAAAAAGGATAGGGATGTAAAAGTCCATGTCATGAACTTTGCATGTGCTGATTTTGAAGTACATGTAGCTATATATAATTGAATTCCAGAAAAAGAAGATCATTTCTAGAAATACAGACAGTACAATTGTTGCTATAAAGGTTCTATCTGAAGTCACTAGAATTGATGACTATACCCCAGAATGCATGTATTTTAAAAAGTAAAGGAGGATTAAAAGCAACTGAAATATAAGAATAAAAACATGCATAATGTACCATTGAGCCAATTTGTCAGATCATTTTGTGTAGAGGTTTTAGTCAAAAGAGTTGAATGCTCATGAAGTGGTCACATACAGTTTATTTAATGGAATAAACATTACTAGGAATATTTGCAAAACAATTTCAATAAAACATTGGGTTCAGTATTATATTGCACTAGGTTAAAGACTGTTTGATGAGGAACTACAGAACATCAGTGTAGCCCAGATAACAGTATTAGGATTTATACAATAAATGCTTACAAAATTCTAGGGACAGTTTTAAGAATATAATCATTCTAATTATCCTCTGTTCTAGATATTGTTATTATGTTCATTTTATAAGTTAAACTCTGAGGCACAGATAAATTATATAATGTAATTGAATTTGAGCTTTATCTAATAAATGGGAAAACCAGGCATGGAATTGTGTCAATCTGGATACAGAGAATCTACTCCAAATAACTATATGGTATTTAGCATAGTGGCTAAGGCACTTGACTGCTAACCAGAAGGCTGGAGGTTCAAACCCACCAATCACTCCTCAGAAGGAAGATGGGGCAATCTACTTCCGTAGTAATACTGCCTCGGAAACCCAAGGAGGGGTTGCTATGTGTCGGGTCCAACTCGATGGCACATAACAACAACAACATTTTCAAAAAGAAGCTAAGGAAGGGAGTAAAAGAAGGCAAGATGTGAGGAATCAATATAGTTTTCAACTAATTTCAGCCATAACTGAAGAGAATAATAATATAAACAATCTGATAACGTTCATTACTTACTTACCACTTGAAGTCAACATTTGTATAAAGTATGTGAAGATTATGTATTATGTAATTATGTTTTATCAGGGGCCAAACTACAAGTCTAGGCATGAAACTTCTGGTGAACTTTAAGATTTCAGCCTTAAAATAGAGAAGAACACATTAGCGTAGAAGAAAATCTTAATGTTGATAATATGCACTGTCAAAAAAAACCTTCCTGCATGTAGACTAATCATGTAAAACTTATTTTTGAATATGTAACAGATAGAGTCTATGAGTTATTAGATTCTGATACAGCTAAATTGATCAGTAAGAAATATTTCTTCCAAATCACAAAAAAAGGATACTTACAAGTGATGACTGTTTTTGTTACCTAGTGCTGCTCTGACAGGAATATACCACAAAAGGGAAAGCTTGGAGGCTAGAAGTCCAAGTTCAAAGTGCCAGACTAGTGGCTGGGTGAAAGCCCCTCAACCTTGGTCTTCAGGTCTGCTCCTGCTCCTGGCCCACTGAAGCTGGAGGCTTTTCTTCACTCAGGCAGCTTCTGGCTTCTGAGGCTGATAAACCCAATGTCAACAAGTAAAAAGGCACTGTCCCAATATGACCAAACAACAGGGCAGGCCACTAATTCAAGTCCAGGAAAATTTCCATGATTGACAGAGCATGGCCACGGCTGAACAAGCACTTGACTCTATGCAGGATTCAAAGCTACTGCTTACATAGGGAACTGTACCACATCCCTAAAGCAGCTACTCACCTGCTCATGGTAGATCCCACCGTGGAGGTGATTGCCAGTCTCATCATGGGAATAACTACCACCAGCTACCCAGCCACTCAACCAGACCCAGCCAAGTTGACACATAACCTTAACTACCACAATTACCCACAGCATATTGACAGGTTAATTACCACATTAAAGAAGAAATTCCACACAATGTATTTATGTGCTTAACTTTATTTGCCATTGTTTATCAACAATGTTACCTTGTATAACTTAATAATATCACTGCTTCTTCTTCCTGAACATTGGACAAAGTCAAGAGTCAACGATGATAGAGCATACAGTATCTGCATTCATTCTCCAGGAAGTAACTGAATATCCACACCTTTAGGGTCTGCTTTTTATTTTTCTATTTCTTACCTGTCTGTTGTTGTTGTTGTTATATGCCATGAAGTCCGACCCGACTCATAGCGATCCCTCTTTGGGTTACTGAGGCAGTATTACCATGGAAGGTAGATTGCCCCATCTTCTTTCCGAGGAGTGGCTGGTGGATTTGAACCGCCCGCCTTCTGGTTAGCAGTCAAGTGCCTTAGGCACTATACTACCAGAGCTCCCTCTTACCTGTCTAGGGAGTGTAAATAGGAACCTGACCATTATCATACTCACTTTAGTGGATTTTCACTTTAAAACACTAATGTTCTATTTCCTATATAATTTTTCCTTCTTAGAAATCACATTCAAGTCTGCTTGCATTTCTAGACACTTGTATAACCTAGCCAGTGATAAGACTATTACGTTTTGTGTTTGTACTGATCTTTTTTACTCACTGCTGTCGAGTCAGATCTGACTCATAGCGACCCCTCCTTGGGTTCCTGAGGCAGTCTCACTACGGAAGTAGATCGCCCAATCTTCCTTCCAAGGAGTGGCTGGTGGGTTTGAACTTCCAGCCTTCTGGTTAGCAGTCAAATGCCTTAGGCACTCTACTGATCATCATGGCCTATGACAACTATGTGGCCACTTGCCAGTCCTTGTATTGTACAACCATCATGAGCAGCAGCTGTGCAAAAGACTCATCTTTTGCTGTTGAACAGTTGGCTTATTGATCATACTCACACCACTTAGCCTAAGCCAAAATCAGGAACTCTGTGACTCTAATGTCATTAACAGTTTTCTTCAACACATCTCTCCCTTCATCAAGATTTCATACTCTGATAAGTGAGTCACTGAAGAGATGGTTATTGCCTGTGCTGTGTTGACCTTCGTCACAACTTTTCTTTTTGTAGGTCTTTCCTGAATCATGAAATCCAAATGATAACTTACAAATTATAACTTACAAGCAAGGAAATGACAGGAATCCAAAGAAAACCTGATGAAGTCACAAAGAAATCAAGAACAACTAACCAGCAAAATACATGAAACCCTCAGCAATATAAGTTCTCAGTTTAATGGAAAATTTTCATTGTTAAAATAAAATAATATATTTATAAATATATCTGTGAGCGCAGCACTATAAAAAAAGTTTTATATTTTAGATTATCATGATACATTAATGAATAGAAATTGGAATGAAGACGAACTCAATAGCATAAAACTAATCTTATTTAAAAGGTGTTGAAAGGCGAATTGTCTCTGTTGCTATTGTTAAGTGCTGTAGGCTCAGCTCTGACTCACAGTGACCCTACGAACAACAGAACAAAACACTGCCTAGTCCTGGGCCACCCTCACAATACTTGCTACGCTTGAGCCTTGAGTCATTGCAGCCGCTTGAGTCATTGCAGCCACTGTGTCCATACATCTCATTGAAGGTCTTCCCCATTTTCTACAACCCTCTACTTTACCAATCATGGGTCCTTTCTAATAACATGACCAAAGTATGTGAGATGAAGTCTGGCCATTCTCGTTTCCAAAGAGCATTACCACTACACTTCTTTCAGGACACATTTGAGCTTTCTTCTGTCAGTCCATGGAACTTTCAGTGTTCTTTGCAAACACCACAACTAAAAACATCAACTCTTTTTCTGTCTTCCTTATTCATTGTCCAGCTTTCACATGTATATGAGGCCACTGAAAATATCATGGCTTGGTTAGGCACACATTAGTCTTCACAGTGACATCTTTGCTTCTTAACACTTTAAAGAGGTCTTTTGTAGCAGATTTGCCCAGTGCAATACACATCTGATTCCTTGACTGCTGCTTCAATGGGTGTTGATTGTGGATCCAAGTAAAATGAAATCACTGATGACTTCAATTCTTTTTCCTTTATCATGATGTTGCTTATTGATCTAGTTGTGAGGATTTTTGTTTGCTTTATATTAAAGTGTAATCTATAATGAAGACTATAGTGTTTTTTCTTCATCAGTAAGTGCTTCAAGTCTTCTTCACTCTCAGCAACTAAGATTGTGTCATGTGCATGTCACAGGTTGTAATGAGTCTTCATCCAATGCTGATGCAACTTTCTTCTTCATATAGTACAGTTCCTTGGATTATTTGTTCAGCATGCAAACTGAATGAGTATGGTGATAGGATACAACCTGATGCACAACCTTCCTGGTTTTGAACCATGCAATATCCTCTTGTGCTTTTCAAACAACAGCCTCTAAGTCTATGTACAGGTTCTTCATGAGTACCACTAAGTGTTCTGAAATTCCAATTCTTTACAGTGTTATCCAAAATTTGTTATGATCCACAAAACCAAATGCCTTTGCACAGTCAACAAAACACAGATAAACATCTTTCTGGTATTGTTTGCTTCAGCCAAGAGCCATCTGACATTAGCAATGATATCCCTCATTCCACAACCTCTTCTGAATCCAACTTGCATTTCTAGAAGTTCCCTGTAAATATATTTCTGCACCCATTTTTTAATTATCTTCAGCAAAATTTTACTTGAATGTGATACTAACAATATTGTCCAATAATTTCCACATTCTGTGGAATCTCCTTTCTTTAGAATGGGCACAAATATGGATCTCTTCCAGTCAGTTGGCCTGGTACTTGTCTTCCAAATTTCTTGGCATAAATGAGTAAATACCTCCAGCGCTGCATCTGTTTGTTGAAACACCTCAATTAGTATTCTGTCAGTTCCTGGAGCCTTGTTTTACATCAATTACCTAAGTACAACTTGAACCTCTTCCTTTACTACCATTGGTTCTTATCATATACTACCTCCTGAAATAGCTGAATGTCAACAAATTCTCTTTGGTACACAATTGTCTGTGTATTCCTTCCATCTTCTTTTGATGCTTCCTGCATTGTTCAATATTTTTTTTCCATATAATCATTTGGGCTTTGTTGGGCTAAGTGTGTGTACATCTCATTTTATGTTATCAATGACCATATAAGTAGATTTTAGTTTCCTCTTCAGTAAAGGAACTGTGGTAGTTAAGGTTGTGTGTCAACTTGGCTGGTTCTGGTTGAGTAGCTGGGCAGCTTATGGTAGTTATTCCCCATGATGATACTGGCAGTCAGCTCCATGGTGGGATCTACCTCAAGCAGCTGAGTAGCTGCTTTAAGGATGTGGTCCGCTTCCCATATATAAGCAACAGCTTTGGGACTGGTCTTTAGCTTATGGTACCCTTGAACCCTCAATGTAGCTGGGTCGTTTTCAGTAGCCTGCCATGCTCTGCCAATCTTGGGACTTTCAAAGGACTTGAATCAATGACCTGCCATGTAGTTTGGTCATATTGGGACTGTGCTTTTTCACATGTCAACCTTGGGTTTGTCATTCTTAGCAGCCAGCAGCTTTCTGAGTGGAAAAGCCTCCCCCTTTGGTGGGCCAGGAGCAGGAGGCAGAGTGGAAGCTCAAGGTTGAGGGGCTTTCACCCAGGCCAAGAGTCTGGCAGTTTGAATGTGTACTTAAAGCCTCTAAACTGTAAGAGAATAAACTCCTGCTTATTAAAGCCATCCCATTTGTGATATCTTCTGTAAGAGCAGCACAGAGTTAACCAAAACAAGAACTAAGACTTAGAAGCTAGTTGGGTGATCATTTAAATCCAAGGTATATACCTCCAGCTTTTCCACTTTGTATAAGTTATACTTTTCCTAAAACTTTTAAAATGCTTAAGAAGAAGATCATCCCTTTATTCAACTGGTATACCACTGCATTGAGGAAATAGCTCCCTATTTGTAACATGATTCATATACAAAGAGTACAAATCTTTCATGATCACCAGAGAAAGAGCCCAGGAAATTATAGAGAAAGAGACTGTGCATTTTAGTAGCTTATATTCCCAAATTCATTCCAATTTCTACGGTGGAACTTATGCTAGGATAAAATATGTCACTATTATCTGGAAAGTGTTAAAGGAATCTCTCTGAGAGAAACCCTCTTAAAGGTAGTTGCACTCATATTCAAACTGGTGTGGAAGTGCTGCTGATTAAAATCCAGGGTAACTCCACACCAAAGTTTCATTGTAATTTACTTTATTTCCATAACCTACTTGTGCATATACAATCTTGCAAACATGCATACACTCTTAGCAGAACATTTAGTTAGATGAAGGAGATGATGAATTGGCCTCTCCATATCTGTTCACCCTCCCTTCTATGTTGTACACCAATCTGACTACCAGACTTCCAATTGCCAGAAGTGCCATTGGGCCAAGGGCATTATTTCTGGCCTCAGATATCAACTCTGTCCATCTGCAAGGCAGTGCCTAAAATCAAACCCTTCAAAGCTAACACTCATCAGATGACTGAGAGGAGTTGGTGTGTATTTATCCCATCTCCTTACTCTTTTTTATTATTCATTTATTCATTTATGATTTGGGTGAAGGTTTACAGAGTAAATTCACTCTCCACACAGCGGTTCACATATATTTTGTCTCATAACATTAACCACAGTTTACCACAATGCAACAGCTCCCCTCCCACTTCCTCCCCATAGTTACCTCTTCCCTGTGTCCATCCCTCCATGCACTCCTGTCCTCTGAGCTGTTTCCCTGTGCGTAAGCAGCCCTTCTTTCTCCCATGATTGTTCTCTCCAAGGAGTGTATCTACTTGAGGTAAATAGTTGAGGTAAATCACGGAACAGGGTTAACCACAAGAAAAAAAGGGGAAAAAAGGAAAAAAAGAATTAAATTAAAAAAAAAAAAAAATTCAACCAGGAACAGGGAAAAGAAAAAAAGCTGAAAACTAGGACCTGAGAGGGGAAGAATAAGATAAATAGTAAAAAGGACAAAAGTATTAATAATAATAGTTGTTTTAAAACAGACAAATACAAGCCAACTAATCACCAGGAAAAAGAAAGCAAAAAAGAAACAAATATCGGTGGAGGACAGGGCAGGGCACCCAGGCTCCATCTGATCACACGGACTGTGATGGAGTTCCTGTGGGCCCAGAAGGTGGGTGGGAGTGGGGGATGGCCACATCTCCGTTCAGCAAGCGGGTGTTAGGTATAAGAGTAACAAGAGGAATGTCGCACCTTTTCAGTCTTGCAGATCCTTAGTGTCCTTGGGGTTGCTGGAAAGTGGAACCTCTTCTTAAGCCCCTGGAATCTCGGAGAGCACTGTCTCTTTAAATATCCAAAATAGTCAAGCCACTTGTAACATTCAAAATGTCAGCGCACTCCGGACTGGCACAAGTCCACAGCTCAGCCCACTTTTCTCTTCACCTTCTCCGTTTATTCCCCAGCCACCAGAGCAGTTTCTGTGCAATCCCTGGCTAGCAGCGCTGATTTTTAGGTTAATTTTTAGGTCCTACCACCACTCAGGAATCTCCAAACTGTCTGTGCCATCAATATCACTCAAGATCGTTGCCAGACTGCAGCTCTGTCTGTCTCCTTTTTTGGTATTTTCATGCAAATTCTTCTGCTAGTTGGGGTTTAGTCCACTTCTATATCCTTCCCTTGAAGGCTCAGGGGTCTGTGTCTGTGTTAATTGGTTTCCCTCTTCTTTGTTGAAGAGGGTCTGTGCAGTCTTTCTGCCTAGTTCGCCATCTTACCAGAACTTGTCTCCTTACTCTTTGTTCGATATACCAATTTACTTGGTTATCTAGACATTCTAAAGAATAACACACTGGTCTACTCTATTGTTTTTAGTTGTCATCAAGTAGTTTCAGATGCATGAAAACCTCATGAGTGCAGAGTAGAGCCATTTCATAAGTTTGAGGCTGTGACCTTTTGGAAGCACATTACCATGACTGCCTTTTGAAGATCCGCTGGGTGGGTCCAAACCACCAGTCTTTTTGCTAGTAGTCAATCACTTAACCATTTGTGCCACACAGGAAGTGCATCATGTTATTTGGACCTTATTTGCAGGATGTACCTCATACTCTAGTGTTTTTTAGTGACATATGATGTGATAGTTGAAGATGTGTCAACTTGGCTGGACTCCAGTTGTGAGTAGTGGTTCCCATGATGGATCACATGACTGAGTTCTAAGCGGCCGGTCTGCCCAAGGGGAGTTTCCCCAGGGGTGTGGCCTACCTGCAATGCTATCCCAGGGACAAGCTGGAAGAACGGCATTC
>NW_006922495.1:222638-225942 GCF_000298275.1 Orycteropus afer afer | reverse complement strand
GCTTGTGAGCCATTTATCTAAGATAAATTTCTCTCTCTCTCTCTTTCTCTCTCTATAAATATATATATATATATATATATATATATATACTTTGCTGGTTTTTGTGTTTCTCTAGAGAACCCAATCCAACACATATGAATACCAAAGGATGAGAAAGAAACTCTCCAGGGATTCATGGGTCTGTCACATGAGTGAATTTTCAGGCTTAAATGATTTGTGGCACACAAACTCATCTTCTCCAAAATAGTGGATGATTTGAACTTCCCACCACAAGGCAGAGACAACCATTTGTTAGGCTTTTTCATATTTTGGGGTTTATACATACTACATTTGGGTAACTTTGTGTGACTCCTCTGTTGTTAACTTGGAAAGCTACCAGTTTTGAATGTTAATAGAAGAAATGATATATTATGAAAACATGAGTCAGAAAAAAAAGTATTGAATCTATACTAATGAGAGAAAATGTAAACTTAAAGACAGTAAGTATTACTAAGGATAAAAGAATATGTAATAATGACAGTGGTGCACTGGTGGTACAGTGGTTTAAGCTCTCAGCTTCTAAAAAAAATATTGGTGATTTAAATGCATCAGCTGCTTTGCATGATAATATAAAGATTTACAATTTTGGAAACCATTTGGCACAGTTCTACTGTATCCTATAGGCTCACTATACATCAGAATCAGCTTGATACAATGAGTTTGCTTTTTGTTTGTTTTGTTTTGTTTTCATTATAGCATTGCAGAGAAGAGGATAAGAGAAATCTTTTAAATGGTACTATACAACCAGAGAAAATAAGAATTTGTCAAGGATTTCATTTCACATGCATCTACAACCAACACCCATGGATGTAGTAGTCAATAAATCAAATGATGTACTGCATTGGGCAAAACTGCTGCAAAAGACCTCTTTAAAGCCTTTTTTAAAAATGAAACTATGAGGACTAAGCTGTGCTACACCTAAGAAGTGGTATTTTCCATTGCTTCAGATGCATGCTAAAGCTGGACAATGAATGAGAAAGACCTAAGAAGAATTGATGCTTTTGAATTATAGCACTGCTGAAGACTATTGAATATATCATGGCCTTCCAGGAGAACAAATACGTCTTAGAAGAAGTACACCCAGAATGCTTGTTAGAAGCAAGGATGGCGAGACTTCATCTTCCCTACTTTGGACATGTTATAAGAAGGGATCACTTCCTGGAGAAGGACATCATGCTTCCAAAAGTACAGGGTCAGCACATAAAAGGAAGATCATAATAAGATGAACTGACACATTGAGTGCAACAACAGGTTCAAACATAACAGCAGTTGTGAGGATGGAACAGTATTTCATTAAATTTTACATGGAGTCACTATGACTTGAAACACCCTCCACTGAACATAATATAAATAACACTATATAAACTGGATATATGTATATATATATAGAGAGAGAAACAATAAATTAATATAGATGGTTAATTTTGTGTCTACTTGCCTAGGCTATGATGTCCAATTATTTGGTCACACACTACCCTACATGTTCCTACAAAGTATTTGTTTGTGATTAACTGTTAGTCTTAAATAAAGCACACTGTCTTCCAAATGTGTATGACCCTCATTCACTCAGTCAAATAATTTAATCAAGAGGAAAATGGGATGTTTCTCTGGGGAGTTTTTATGGAATAAATCATGTCAGCCTGAAATATGAATTAGAATCTTAACCCATAGACCTTATAGATGCAATCTCATTTGGGAATTGAGTTTTTGTTACTATGTTAATGAGGCTGAACCTAACCATTTCTCAGTTATAAAGAGCAACACAGACACAGAGACTAGCTAGCATAAAAGGGACTGACGATCACCAAGGAACTGAGCAAGACTGAGATACAGAAGCTGGGAAAGGGGTTTTCCCCCAGAGCTGCTACCTTAAATTTGGACTTCTAGACTCCTAAACTGTAAGAAAACAAACTTCTGTGCTTTGCAGCCATTTGTGATATTTTTGTCACAGCTGCACTAGCTAAAATAAGAGTAGTCATCCTCCAGACAATAAATAGATACTTTTTCAGAATTTCTTCTCAACACCACCACCTGACTGATCAATTCTTGGACACAAGACTGCTAGAATACCCATCCTATATCTCATCAGTGTATTTGAGACACAAAAATGCTTGAATCCCAGCCTGTCTCTCACATGAAGTACAAATTTTGGACTTGCCAGACCCCAAAATTGAATGAACTAATTTCTCATAACAACTCTCTCTATACATAGATAGACAGATAGATAATATCTATCTGTCTATCTATATACTCTCTCTATGTGTGTGTGTGTGTGTGTGTGTATACATACATACATACGTATATAATGGGTTCTGTTTCTCTAGAAAATCCTAAGGCATTTAATTCTTTACCTTTGGTCTGATGATAGATCAAATTGTGAAAAGCTGAACTTTCTACAAAATAATTTACAATATCTTTGTGACACAGTGGGAAGGAATTACTTATTAATACATAAACAAAGACATCATTCAGAAAAAGACTGATAAAGTGTACTGCATTAAAATTCTATAATGGTTATATAATGTAAGTGATGTAATTTATAAAATTAAACTGTATATATGAAAAACATTAAACTGCAAATGTTGTGTTACATATTTTTGCCACAGTAAAAAAGGGCAAAGGACTTGATTGGACAGCTCACCAAAGAAGAAATATACATGGCCAAAAAGCACATGAAAATGGGATCAGAGCCATTAGTCATTAAAGCCACTTCTGTTGAGTCAATTCCAACTCATTGCCACTGTATAAGAAGAACAGAACTGATCCATAAGTTTCCAAGGTTGTAAATCTTTATGGAAAGTGACTGCCTCACCTTTCTCTCACAGAGCATCTGGTGAGTTCCATCTGCCAAATGTTAGATTAGCAGCCCAATCTTTTAACCAGTGGGTCACCAAAGCTCCTTTATTGGTCGTTAGGAAACTGCCAAACAAAACTGCAATGAGATGCCACTTCTTGCCCACTAAAATGGCTATGATTATAAAAACAGATAACAAGAGGTTATTACTGAGGATGTGGATAAATTAGAATCCTTATACATTACTGATGGGAATGTAAAATGAAACTGCCACAGTGAAAAACAGTCTCACAGTTCATCAACTATTAAATATAAAATTACCATGTGATCCAGCATTTCCATAGCTAGGAATATACTCAAAAGAATTAAGTGCAGGCTTCACCCAACAGCAGCACAATATACATTCTTCTCCAGTGCACATGGAACTTTTTCCATGATAGACCATATGTTAGGCCATAAAGCAAGGCTTCA
>NW_006922495.1:195372-218998 GCF_000298275.1 Orycteropus afer afer | reverse complement strand
TCAATGACATGAGACAAAGTATATGTGAACTGCTGTATGAAAAGTGAATTTACTCTGTAAATCTTCACCCAAATCCTAATAAAAATAAATAAAAAAATAAAAAAGAATTAAGTGCAGGAATACAAACAGACATATGTACACCTATATTCATAGAAGCATTATTCACAGTAACCAAAAGATGGAAAGGGCCTAAGTGTTCATCCATAGATGAATAAATAAACAAAATGTGGAATATATAAATTATAGAGTATTACTCTTCTATAAAGTGAAACAACTTTCTGATACATGCTACAATATGGATGAATCATGAAAACATTATACTGAGTGAAATAAGTCAATCACAATAGGCCAATATTGTATGAGCACACTTATATGAAATATCCAGAATACACATTTGTTTGTTGTTGTTGTTGTTGTTAGGTTCCGTTGTGTCATCTCCAACTCAGAGTGACCCTATGCACAGCAGAATGAAACACTGCCCAGTCCTGTGCCAACCTTATGATCTTTGCTATACCTGAGCCCACAGTTGTAATCACTGTATCAATAATGTCATCAAGTGCCTTCCCCTTCTTCGTTGACCCTCCACTTTACCAAGCATGATATTCTTTTCCAAGGAGTAGTTCCTTCTGACAACATGACCAAAGCAGATCAGATGAAGTCTGGCCATTCTCACTTCCAAGGAGCATTCCAACTGCACTTCTTCTAGGACAGATTTGTTAGTCTTTTTAGCAGACCATGGTACTCTTAGCATTCTTCTCCAACACCACAACTCAAAAGCATCAACTCTTCTTCAATCTTCATTATTCATTGTCCAGCTGTCACATGCACAAGACGTGATTGAAAATATCATGGTTTGGGTCAGGTGCACCTTAATCTTCAAGGAGACATCTTTGCTCTTTATCACTGGAAAGAGGTCTTTTGCTTCAGATTTGCCCAATGTAATACATCATCTGATATCTTGACTGCTGCTTCCATTGGTGTTGATTGTGGAAGCAAGTAATATGAAGTCCTTGACAGCTTTAATCTTTTCTCCAATTACTGTGAAGCTGTTCATTGGAGTAGTTGTGAGGATTTTTTCTTTTCTTTATACTGAGATGTAATCCATACTGCAGACTGTAGTCTTTAATCTTTATGAGTAATTGCTCCCAGTCCTCACTTTCAGCAAGGAAAGTTGTGTCATCTGCGTATCGCAGGTTGTTAATAAGTCTTCCTCCAATTCTCATGCTGCATTCTTCTTCATATAATCTAGCTTTTCAGATTATTTGCTCAGCATACAAGTTGAATAAGTATGGTGAAAGGATACAAACTTGACACACTCTGTTCTTGATTTTCAACTATGCAGTATCCCCTTGTTCTGTTTGAATTAAAGCCTCCTGATCTATGTACAGGTTCCTCATGAGTACAATCAAATATTCTCGAATTCCCAGTCTCCTCAATGTTATCCATAATTTGTTATGATCCACACAATCAAATGCTTTTGCATAGAGAATAAAACACAAGTAAACATCTTTCTGGTATTCCTTGCTTTCAGCCAAGATCCATCTGGCACCAGTAATGTTATCCCTCATTCCATTTCCTCTTCTGAATCCAGTTCACACTTTGTTCTGGAACCTCTCTGTCAGTATACTGCTGTAACCATTTTTGAATTATCTTCAGTAAGATTTTACTTGCATGTGATATTAATGATATTTTCAATAATTTCCACATTCTGTGAGATCACCTTTCTTTGAAATGGGTACAAATATGGATATCTTTCAGTCAGTTGGCCAGGAAGCAGTCTTCTAAATCTCTTGGCATAACCAAGTGAGTAACACCAGTGGAGCATCCATTTGTTGAAACATCTCAATGGGTATTCCATCAATTTCTGCAGCCTTGTTTTTTGTCACTTTCTTCAGTGCAGCTTCGACTTCCTCCTTCAGTACAATTGGTTCTTGATCCTATGCCACCTCCTGAAATGGATGAACATTGGCCAATTCTTTTTGGTACAGTGACTCTTGTGTATTCCTTCTATCTTCTTTTGATGTTTCCTGCATCATTCAATATTTTGCTCATAGATCATTCAATATCACAACTCCAGGCTTAATTTTTTCCTCAGTTCTTTCAGCCTGAGAAATGCTGAGTGTGTTCTTCCCTTTTGGTTTTCTAACTCCAGGTCTTTGCACATTTCATTATAGTAATTGGCGTTGTCTTCTCAAGCTGCTCTTTAAAATCTTATGTTCAGCTTTTTATCTTATCATTTTTCATTTTTTCCATTTGCTTTCCCTACTGTCCATTCAAGGACAAGTTTCAGGGTCTTTTCTGACATCCATTTTGGTCTTTTCTTCCTTTCTTGTCTTTTTAATGACCTCTTTCTTTCTTCATGGATGATGTTCTTAATGTCATCCCACAATTCCTTTGGTTTTTGGTCATTGGTGTTCAATGCATCAAATCATTCTTTAAATGGTCTCTAAATTCAAGAGGGATATTATCAAGGTCGTGTTTTGGTTCTCATGGACTTGTTTTAATTGTCTTCAACTTCATCTTGAATGTGCATATGAGCAGTTGATGGTCTGTTCCTAGACTTATTTTGGCTGAAGATCTTGAACTTCTCCATCTCTTCTTACCACAGATGTAGTCAATCTGATTCCTGTGTATTCCATCTGGTGAAGTCCATGTGTAGAGCCGCCATTTGTGTTGTTGAAAAAGGTGTTTGCAATGAATAAGTCATTGGTCTTGTAAAATTCTATCATGTGATCTCCAGCGTTATTTCTGTCATCAAGGCCATATTTTCCAACTACCAGTATTTCTTGTTTCCAACTTTTGCATTCCAGTCAGCAGTGATAATCAACAATCTTGATTTCAAGTTCAATCCATTTCAAACTGTAGAAGTTGGTAAAAATCTTCAATTTCCTCACCTTTGGCTTTGGTAGTTGATTCATAGATTTGAATAATAGTAGTATTAATTGGTCTTCCTTGGAGGCATATGAATATCATTCTATCACAGTTAGTGTTGTACTTCAGGGGGGATCATGAAACATTCTTTTTGATGATAAATGCCACACAATTCCTCTTCAATTTGTTATTCCCAGCATAGTAGATCATACGCTTGTCTGATTCAAAATGGCCAAAGGTAGTCCATTTCAGCTCACTAATTCCTAGGATATCAATCTTTATGCATTCCATCTCATTTTTGACAACTTCCAGTTTTTCTAGATTCATAATTTGTACATTTGATGTTCCAATTATTAATGGATTTTTCCTTCTGTTTCTTCTCCTTTGGAGTCATGCCAAATCAGCAAATGGAGGTCGCAAAAGCTTTTCTTTAACCATATCTTTAAGGTCATCCCTGCTGTGAGGAATCAGCTCTTCCCCAGTCAAATTTTGAGTGCCTTCTGACTTGATGGCCTCATCTTCTGGCAGTATATCAGAAAATGTTTCAAGGCTATTCATAAAGTTTTCCAGTAATGTATCAGAGAGTGTTTCAGTGCTATTCATAAGGTAACCAAATATATAGGTGTGTGTATATATAGATATATAAACTTTTGGAAATTAGTGAACAATATCATTAATATCCCATGCAAAAGTTGCTGAAGATAATTCACAAATGGTTGCAGCAGTATATTGACAGAGAATTTCCAGAAATACAAGCTGGATTCAGAAGACGATGTGGAATGAGGGATATCATTGCTGATGTCAGCTGGATCTTGGCTCAAAGCAAAGGATACCAGAAAGATATTTACTTTTGTTTTATTGACCATGAAATTTGATTCTGTGGATCATAATAAATTATGGATAACATTGAGAATAGGAATTCCAGAATACTTAATTGTGTTCATGAGGAACCTGTACATAGACCAGTAGGCTGTCATTCAAACAGAACAAGGGGATATTGTATGGCTTAAAATCAGGAAGGAAGTGTATCAAGTTTGTAATCTTTCACCATACATATTCAACCTGTATGCTAAAAAAACAGTCTGAGAAGCTGGACTATATGATGAAGAATGTGGCATGAGGATTGGAAGAAGACTCAATAACAACCTATGATATGTAGGCAACACAACCTTGCTTGCTGAAAGTGAGGATAACTTGAAGCACTTACTGATGAAGACTAAAGACTACATTCTACAGTATAGTTTACATCTCAACATAAAGGAAATGAAAATCTTCACAACTGGGCCAATAAGCAGCATCATAATAAATGGAGAAGAGATTGAAGTTGTCAAAGGTTTCATATTACTTGGTTCCACAATAACAATGGAAGCAGCAGACATACTGCACTTGACAAATCTTCTGCAAAAGACCTCCTTTAAGTGCTGAAGAGCAAAGATGTCTCCTTGAAGACTAAGGTGTGTCTAACCCAAGCCATGGTATTTTCAATCACCTCATGCATGTGAGAGCTGGAAAATGGATATGAACGACTGAAGACTGAAAAAGAGTGACGCTTTTGAGTTGTGGTGTTTTTGAAGAATAATGAAAGTACCATGGACTGCCAAAAGAACTAATAAATCTGTCCTGAAAGTGCAACCAGAATGCTCCTTGGAGGCAAGAATGGCAAGACTTGGTCTTACCTACTTTGGTCATGTTGTCAGAGGGGACCATTCTCTAGAGAAGGATATCATGGAGCACCAAGGAAAAAGGGGAAGGCCCTCAATGAGATGGATTGACACAGTAGCTGCATTCATGGGCTCATGTATAGTAAGGAATGTGGGTCTGGCACAGGACCGGGCTATGTTTTGTTCTGTTGTACATAGCATTGCTATGAGTCAGAGCTGACTCAATTGTACCTGACCCCCCCCCCAAAAAAAAAAAAAAAACTTTGGTTCTACAAAAAAAAATTATCACTAATAAACAAGTTGCAATGTATCAAGATGCAGGGTTGCATGTTCATTATACAGAAATATTTTCATTTTTATAAATTCACAATGAATAATCTTAAAATCAAATTAAGAAATCAATTCCAATCACAATAGCATCAGAAACAATAAAATAATTAGGGATGTGTACAAGTAAATTTAACAAAGAAGGTGTAAAACCTATACTCTGAAAACTACAAAGCATTATTGACAGAAATACATAAAGATCTAATTCATGGAAAAACATCTATGCAATTAATTGGATGACTTAACACCATTAAGATTGTAATGTTCAGCAAACTAGTCTACTAATTCAACATAAACCCTATCAGAATCCCAGATGACTTTTTTTGCAGAAATTGAAAATATAACCTTCTAATTCACATAGTATTCAAAAGGGTCCCAAAAGTCATAACAATCTTGAAAAAGAAGAAAAAGTTGGAAAACCCACACTTCTCAATTTTATAATTCAATACAGAGCTGCAGCAATCAATACAGTGTGGCACTAGCCTATGGATAAACCTTTGCAGTCAAGTCAATTACAATTATGACAATGCCATGTCTTACAGAGTAGAATAGCTCTGCAGAGTTTTCTTGGCTCTGATATTTACAGAAGCAGATCACCAGGCTTTTATTTGGCAAAGTAGCTGGGTGGGATCAAACTACAAATGTTGAGGTTAGCAATCAAGTACAAATCATTTGTGCCACGCAAACACCTGGGCATATGGATTGACATTAACCAATAGAATAGAGTTGAAAGTACAGAAGTAAAAATAAACATAGGTGATCAATTGATTTTTCACGAGGGTGCCAAGATCATTCAATGGACAGAGCAGTCTCTTTAAGCAACGATACTGGAACAATTGGTTAACCACATTCCAAAAAAATGAAGTTGGATCTCTCCTCTTTCTGTACAAAAATTAACCCAAAATGGATCAGTAACCTAAATACCTTCATGAAGTCAGATTTGATGGGGAATTCTTACATATGAAACTGAATGCACTGCAGCAAAAGAAACAGTAGCAAAATCAGACTTAGTAAAAATTAAACACTGTGCATCAAGGACATTTTCAAGAATGGTAAAAGACAACCTGCAGACTGGGATAAACTATTTCAAAATTGTATATCTGAGAAGGATTTAACAATGAGAATATATTAAGAATTCTTATCACTCAACAACAAAAAAACAAGCAAACCAATTAAAAAACAGTCAAACTAGAACAGACATTAAATACACACACACGCACATACACACACACACATCTGTACAAATGGAAAATAATTACATGAAAAGATGTTCATCATCATTGGTCACTATGAAAATGCAAATCAAATGTATGATGGGTACCACTTCAGTTACTAGGATGATCTTCATTAAAAGAAAATAGCAAGTATAGGGAGGATGTGGAGAAAGGAATCCTCATATATTGCTGATGAGATAATGAAATGGTGCGACTGCTATGGAACAGTTTGGCAGTTTCTCAAAAAGTTATGCATAGAATTACCATATGACTACTCCCAGATATATACCCAAGAAAAACAAAAACTTTTATCCACATCAAAATTTATACACATTTATAGCAGCATTATTCATAAGTCTAAAGGATCATATATCTATAAATGGATGGATGAATAAACAAATTTTGGTACTGTGGTAGTTAAGGTCATATGTCAACTGGCTAGGCCTGGTTTTGAGTGGTTGGGCAGCTGGTGGTAGTTATTCCCCATGATGACACTGGCAATCAGCTCCACAGTGCATTCTGCCATGAGCAGCTGAATAGCTGTGTTAGGGATGTGGTCTGCTTCCGGTATGTCAGGAGAAGCTTGGGAATGATCTGCAGCTTTTGGCTAACTTGAACCCTGCATGTAGCAAAGTTGTTATGCAGCAGCCTGCCATGTTGTCTGCTGATCTTGGGACTCTTAATGGACTTGAATTAATGGCCTGCCATGTGGTTTGGTAGTTTCAGAACTGTGCCTTTTTACTTGTCAAACTTGGGTTTGTCAGCCTCAGCAGCCAGCAGCTGCCTGACTGAAAAAAGCCTCCAGCTTCAGTGGGCTGGGAGCAAAAGGCAGAGCTGAAGTCTAAGTTGAGGGGTTTTCACCCAGCCCCTAGAGCCTAGCACTTTGAACTTGGAATTCTAGCCTCCCAAATTGTAAGAAAATAAATTCCTATTTGTTAAAGTCATTAATTTGTGGTATTTTCTGCTAGAGCTGCATAAGAGGTAACCAAAACAGTTACTTACATACCATAAAATACTTCTCAGTAATAAAAAGAAATGAAGTACTGACACATGCTATGATTTGGATGTACCTCAAAAATATTACACAAAGTGAAAGAAATCAGAAACAATAGGTTGAATAGCGTATAATTCCTTTCATGTAATATGTTCAGAAGAAGTAAAAATATACAGAGGAAAATATATTTGATACACCTAGATGATGGAGACGGGATAAAATTGGAAGTGAATATATAATGGGAATTAATGCATGGCATATTTCTATGAGATAATGACAATGTTGGGAAACTAAAGAGGACTGGTCTTTGTACAATGTTATGAGTGCACTAAATGCCAAACTGCATTGTACACATTAAAAGGAATAATGGTATGCTGTGTGAATTTAATCTCAGTACCAAAATTTGGATTAAAAGTTTTAAGTTAAAATTATTATTAAAATATTTAATTTAATTTAAATTTGTATGAAAAAGATAGTTGTTGTTGTCAGGTGCCAGCGAATCGTCTCCGACTCATAGTGACCCCATGCACAGCAGAACAAAACACTGCCCGATCCCGCGCCAGCTCCATGATCCCTGCTATACTTGAGCCCATCATTGCAGCCACTATGTCAATCCATCTCATTGAAGGCCTCCCCCTCTTTCGTCGACCTTCCACCCTACCAAACATGACATCCTTCTCCAGGGAATGGTCCCTTCTGACAACATGACCAAAGCAGTTGAGACAAAGTCTGTCATTCTCTCTTCCAAGGAGCATTTTGGATGCACTTCCTCCAAGACAGATCTGTTAGTTCTTTTAGCAGTCCATAGTACTTTCAGCATTCTTTGCCAGCACCTCAACTCAAAAGCATCAATACTTCTTCGGTCTTCCTTATTCATTGTCCAGCTCTCACATGCATATGAGGCAATTGAAAATATCATGGCTTGTGTCAGGTGCACCTTAAGTCTGCAAGGAGACATCCTTGCTCCTCAGCACTTGAAACAGTTCCTTCATGGTTGACCTTCCCAATACTAAACCTCGTCTAATATCCTGACTGCTGTTTCCATTGGCATCAATTGTAGAACCAAGCAACATGAGTTCTTTGACAACCTCAATCTTCTTTCCATTTATTGTGATGCTGCTCATTGGCCCAGTTGTGAGGATTTTTGTTTTCTTTATATTGAGATGTAATCCATATTACAGACTGTATTCTTCAACCTTCATCAGTAAGTGCCTCAAGTCATCCTCACTTTCAGCAAGCAAATTTGTATCATCTGCATATCTCAGGTCATTAATGATTCTTCCTCCAATCCTGATGCCACGTTTTTCTTCATGTAATCCAGCTTTTCGGATTATTTGCTCAACATATAGATTATATAAGTGTGGGGAAAGGATACAACCCTGATGCACTCCTTTCCTGATTTTAAACCATGTAGTGTCCCCTTGTTCCATTAGAACAACAGCCTCCTGGTCAAGGTACAGGTTCCTCATGAGTACAATCAAGTGTGCCGTAATTCCCATTCTTCACAATGTTATCTATAATTTGTCATGATCCACACAATCCAATGCCTTTGCATAGTCAATAAAGCACAAGTAAACATCTTTCTGGTATTCTTTGCCTTGAGCCAAGATCCATCTGACAACAGCTATGATATCCCTGTACCACGTCCTCTTCTGAATCCAGCTTGCACCTCTGGAAGTTCTGTCAATATACTGCTGCAAACACTTTTTAATTATCTTCAGTAAGATAAAAGATAGTAAGAAAAAGATAGTAGTATATCTTATTTGAAGGTATAAACTATGGAAAATGAATCTGAAAAATTTAGATGAAACTTATTTAGAAAGATATAAAAGTTTTTGAATTATCATCAGTAAGATAAAAGATAGTAAGGAAAAGATAGTAGTGTACCTCATTTGAAAGTATAAACTATGAAAAATGAATCTGAAAAATTTAGATGACACTTATTTAGAAAGATATATTTTCCTCTGAAATGTAACATGTGATCTATGTCAAGAAAATTGCATACACACAATTAGAGAACAATGAAAAACTTAGACAAATATTAGCAAAATGCAGAAGAATGTCCACTACTCAATTGAATGTGGTTACAAGAATGTTCTCATGAACTAGGCTTAATTGTACAAGAGAGTTTAACCTTTTGAAACACTTTCTGAAAGTACAATTTCTGTCTAAATAATCAAATATATTTATATAAGAATGCATTTCGCATCACTGCTGACAGTTGTTTTAAAAATGAACAACTTTAAATCTATAATTAAAATGGAAAAATAATATATTACTTCTAAGTAGTCATATTTTTATAATAGGGAAAAAAATCACAAACACAATTTCAACTGCTGGAATTGGCTTCAAATTTTGATGCAATGCTTCAAGAGGAAATAGTACACAGTTTACTAAAGTGATGATAAACATTTAAAATTATCCATATAAGTTTTTTTTTTCTTAAAATATACTACTAACTTGCAAAACAACATGTAAAGAAGGCCTTCATCATGAGAATATACCAAATGCTAACATATTTACACAGGAAAAAAAGATGTAACCTCAAATATTCAGAGTAATTATCACTTTAAACTATTGGACTCGACAGCACATAACAACAACAACAACTTTCCTACTTTTATTATCTTAATTTAAGTTTTATTTATAATGAATAATAATTACTTAAAGTAAAATAAATGTTACAAAAGCAGATAAAAGGCTATGGTATTCTGCTGCATCCTATAAATGTTATGGAACAATAGAAAGTAAAGAGAAAAGACAAGCTTGCTCTTTACTAATAGAGTTTTATTTTGTGCGTGTGGTCTGTATTGGATGATATTGCAGGATTTTCAATTCTCAGAGGACACTGTCTCCACTGCTCCTTACTTCACAGTTTTGCAAAATGTTCATTACACTTATTCATTAAAGACTTTGGACCTAGGTCACCAAGGACTCTTGTTTATGCACTTGACCTTAGGTTTGGCAAATAAAATAAGTGTCCATCTTGTTATTGTAAAAAATTCACACTTCATCTGGAAAGGTTGGATAGCACCTCTTATGAAATGGAGGGAGCTTGTGATAGTCCTGGATCTTTGAACAGAAAGACAATTTCAAAATCAGACAAACGTCTTGGTAAAAAAGGCTTGACCACATGTTGGAAATGAAGATATCAAATAGATAATTATCATCCAAAAGATGCTTATGAGTTCATGACTATGACGGACCAGAATTCTGCACATAAGCCTCTGCAAACTTATTCTTCATCCCTCTAACAATCCGTATAATCAGAGACAATTAATGAACTGAAATTACTGTGGACTATTCAGAGTAAGTACATGTCTGTGACTTCTTTTTATTTTCTCTTTTAGAAACTTAGATGGTGATTTTGTCTAAGAAACAGTTTTCACCTGGTTTATCTCAATTAAAGGGATGTGAATAGTTAATTATAGCATTTTAAATAATGAGGTAAGAGTTTGTGACTTAGAATTGATTGAAGACATGTATAAGGCTCTATTTATGGATCAACAAAAATAGATGATCTAAATTAAATGAAGAATTTCTAGAGTCAATTGAAATTGAATATCATCTGATGATCAAATTAGAATCTCTCTATCTCTTTAAATGTCAGTCCTCTTAAAGACAGAAATCAATCAGTCTCAAGCTAGTGGCAATCTCCTTTTAAAGATATTTAGGAGCAAGCTCAAGTCTCAAAATTCCAAGGTTGTGTAAATCACCAATCCTAGGTGTCTCTGAACAGAGGAACAGAGAAATAGATGGACTGTAAATATCAACTTTTCTAAATATCAAGTGTATTAATCTTTTAATTAATGTATTTTAATTATTTAATCTATTGTTAGTCATTTAATTTTTATTGTCTTTGTGATTCTCCAGTCTTAGGACTGTCTCTGCTCTTCCCTAAAGCACATGTAATGTCAGTCTTATCTGTCCCGACTGGAAAATGCAAATTTTGGGAAACTAACTGTGAGAAATGAGCATACAGTGAATAAACACCATCTCCTCACCTTTGCAGGAAGGGAACATTAGAAGCAATCAAGATAGTGAATTAATTGGGGTTTCTATGAGGATTTTTTTTTTTTTCTCAATTTACTGATGGACTTGAATGAGAAATGGAAAGCATCTGAGTAGATGTTAGCATAATTCATTGATATTGGCTGAGAATAACCACAGGACAGCTGTTGCTCCAAACTAAAACTTTAGGAGAGATCTGGTGGCCTAGTGCCTAAGGCATTTGACTGTTAACTAGAAGGCTGGAAGTTCAAACTCACCAGCCACTCCACAGAAGGAAGACTGGGCAATCTACTTCTGTAAAGATTTATGACTTGGAAACCCACAGGGATCACTATAAGTTGGAATTGACCCAATGGCAGAGAGTGTGGTTGAGTCTAATCTTAGTGTTATCATAGTGACCCTGTAGAACAGAGCAGAACTACCCCACAGGGTTCTAAGACTGTAATCTTGACAGAAACAGATTGTCACATCTTTATCAGGGGCAACAGCTGGTGGGTTTGTAAAGCAGAACTTTTGGTTCCCAGATAAGCAATTAACCATTGAAGCACCTAATTGACGCAAAAGCAGTACGTTTGGTTTTGGAATCTTGAGTTATGTAGCTCTGGGAGTGCAAATCATTAAGTGCTGGACTGCTAACACAGACATTGGTGGTACTAGCCCACAGAGAGGCTCCAACAAAAAAGACTTGGCAATGTTCTTCCATATAGATTAAAACAAGTTAAACAAAGTGCATTGCTGTCAGGTGGATTCTGACTCACACCAACCCTAAAGGATTAAGTAGAACAATTTCATAAAATTTATGAGACTGTAACCTTTACAGACTGTGGCATCTTTCTTCTGAGGAGCTCTGATGGTTTCAACCACCAATATTTTGGTGAACAGCCAAGAGTTAAACCACTGTGATACCAAAGCTCCTTTCCTTAAAGATTACTGTCAAAAAAGCCCAAGGGGCAGTTCTACTCTGTCACTGGGGGGTCTCTATCAGTTGAAACGACTTGACTGCACTTAAAAACAACAATAATAACATATTTTTATTTTAATATGTTCACTAAAGATGTATTGAGGTATACATGACAAACACAAATGGCAGGTTTTTTCTGTAAAACAGTCAAATGATGATTTTTTGCCTAGATGCTCGTATTATGTACATGTTGATATGCATATTAAGTAATCAGGTTACAGTGTGGTTTAACAGACAAAGCCCACAACTCCTACAGACACACAAATACACAAACAAAACAAAAATCAACTGATTTAGAATCAGGGATATGACAAAATGAAGAGCTTTCAGAGCCATTTAAAGTCAGATCCACCTAAGAAACTATGTAAGTTCATCTAGGTATAAAAGTATTTCTCAGGAATTAAATATATGACTCAAGCCCCTCCAGTTCTGTGTCAATGACAAGATAAAAACTCTGATTTCAACCCATTTTTCACACCTTCAAATTGGCATAAAGTGTGACAAAACACATAGGAAGATACATAATTAGGTTTAGGAGGCTCAGAAAGACTCCTCTGAAGAGTCTAACCAGAAAACAAAGGGAGGACTTGGGAAGAGCCAGGTATAAGTCAGCATGTGGAAGCAAAATGAATTAGGGAAAACATAAGTGATTAGATAAGATGTTGAGACAGACAGTCTATGTGAAGTGATCACCAGAATACCTGTCAAACAACATAGTGTGGTCTAGAGCCATTTTCCACTATTCTACCATCGCTAGAAAAAAAGAAAAAAATCTCCAAATTAAAGTCAAGGAAACAGCAAAATCAAATGAAATTACATTCAATGTGAATAGAATTTGAAGATAGGGCTAAACTAAGAAACAATACAGCCAGAGACCTATGGTTAATAAAAATTAAAAGTAAAATGTTGCTGTCAACTCTACAGATTCCTATCAACCTGGGCAGGTCAGAGTAGAATCATGTTCCATTAGTTTTAATAGCTGATATTTCAGAGGTAGATTGCTAGGTTTTTCTTTCCAGATGACTCTGGGTAGACTCAAACTTCCAAACTTTCATTCAACAGCCAAGAGTGTTAACTGTTTGCATCACCCGGGGATTTCCTAGTTTTAACATAAAAGATTATAAATGTTAGCTTTTGGTTCTTTGTTTTTGCAAACAAGGTGTGAGAAAATAAGTAAGAGTGATACAGAAGACGTGAAATTCTATCTTGAATCTATTCAGTTTGGGAGACTCTGCAACTTCCAGAGGCAGATGTCTAACAGCCAGAGAGATCGTGTCTGAATTTCTAATCATTCAATGTTAAATGCTAAATGGAAATCATGGGACTTAATGCAACTCACTGTTGTCAGGTCGTTTCCAACTCATAATGAACCCATCTTGTGTTTCCGAGGCAGTATCTCTGTGGAAGTATATTGTGGAATCTTCCTCTGAGGAATGGCTGTGAGTTTGAACCATCAGCCTTCTGGTTAGCAGTCAAATAACTTAGACACTAGACCACCAGAATTCCTTAATGCATTGTCCATGAAAAACATATATAGAAGCAGAGAAATGGAACTAGAAAAGTCTGAGAAATATCAACATTATAAGGATGCGTAGGAAAAGATTTATCTTAAAGAGTCATAAAAGCATAACAAAAGAGCTCTTGTGATGTAGCGATTAAAGCATTGGGCTGCTAACCAAAAGGTTGGCAGTTCAAACCCAACAGACACTCCACAGAAGAAAGATGAGACAGTCTGTTTCCATAAGAATTTACAAACTTGGAGTCACTATGAGTCCAAACTGACTTGATGGTAATAGGTTTGTATTTGGTTTAAAGGCAAAACAAAATCCTGTGGTGTGAGTATTGTGCAAGAAATGTGTCTAGAACATAGAAGGAATGAGTGGTTGTCAGTGTCACTTGAAACAAAAGGTAAAATTAAATTGTTAAATTTTATTTAACTTTAAAGCAATCAGTGATAAGCTTGCCAAGAACTGTTTCGGTGGAGTGGTGTGTTCACAAGCCATATCATAAACATTTGAGTACAGCGGAACTCAAGGATTAGAGAAAATCATTTCAGATTGTTGAAGCTAGCACAGAACATGAAGCCAGAGACTCTATCGAACATCTACAGAGCTGATTGTAACACCGAACCCTCAAAATAACCAAACTCACTGCCATTGAGTTGATAACAACTCATAGTGAGAGAATCACTGAAAATCTATTAAAGGCAAAAACATTTCAGAAAGTCATGGAAAGATCCAAATGATGACTTTTTATAAGGAAATTATCCTTTGTATATTAATTATAGGTTTGGCCACAGCAGGAGAACAGAGAGTTAAATTGCACCAACATGGATAGAGAATCATCATCTTGGTCATTAACATGCCTGTCTGTTAACAATTTCTCTAGGGGGAAAAAAAAAAAAAAAAGCTTCCAAGCAGATTAATGAAAAACAGTAATATTTTCAGTTGTGAGTAGGGAAACATTGTTATAAATAAAGAGCCCTTTTGGTGCAGTGGTTAAAGCATTTGGCTGCTAATAAAAAAGAGGATAGTTTAAACCCATCAGCCAATCCACAGGAGAAAGATGGGGAAGTCTGTTTCCATAAAGATTTCCCCACTGTCATCCAGTTGATTCTGACTTACAGTGACCCTATAGAAAAGAATTGTTGTTGTTTGTTGTTATGTACCATCGAGTCGGATAGAAAAGAATAGAACCACTCATATGGTTTCCAATGCTGTAAATCTTCAGGAAACCGACTGCCTCATCTTTTTTTGCACATAGAGGTTAGTGGAATCACACTGCCCAATACTTTAACCACTACCCGACCAGCGCTTCTACAACATTCCAAAGCCAATGGGGCAGTTCTACTCTGTTCTATAGGATTTCCTTGGGTCCGCATTAACTGGAGGGCAGTGGGTTTGGGTTTGGATTTGGATTTTAATAGTTATGATGTCTTTATCTCTCATGGAAAAAGTATGTACCATGGAAAAATCCATTCCAATGAAAATTAAAGGGGTAGATCATATTTTTTTTGAAAAGATGGTGAAGAATAAGATGCTGTTATAAAACCAAAACCAAACTCACTGGCATCAAGTCAATTCCAACACTTTATTTTCTCTTCTTGAGGTACCATTTGAAATCTTCTGTTCAGCACTTTTATTTCAACACTTCTTTCTTTCACTTTGGTTACTTTCTGTTCAAGAGCAAGTTACAGAGTCTTTTCTGGTATCCATTATTTTTTTTCTTCATTTATTGTCTTTTTATTGACCTTTTGCTTCCTTCATGTATGATGTTGTTTATGACATGTACAACTTGTCTAATCTTCTATCACTGGTGTTCAACATGTCAAATCTATTCTTCAGATGATCTCTAAATTCAGGTGGCAATACATAAGGTCATATTTTAGCTCTCATGAACTTTTTGTAATTGTCTTCAGCTTCAACTTGAACTTGCATATGAGCAGTTGATGCTCTGTTCCACAATCAGCTCTTTGCCTTGTTTTGACTGATGATATTGAGCTTCTCCATAGCCCCTTTCCACAGATGTGGTCAATTTGATTCCTGTGTATTCCATCTGACAACTATGTGCATAGTCACTGTTTATGTGACTCTGTTATGTTTTAATCATTCAATGTTAAATGCAAAATGGAAATAATTTAGCTGTTGAAGAAAGGGTATTGTAATGAATAAGCTGTTGGTCTTGCAAAATTTTATCATGTACTCTCTGGTGCCATTTTTATTACTAGGCCCATATTTTGTAACTACTGATGTGTGTTTTTTGTTCCCAATTTTTGCATTCCAATCACAAATAATTATAAATATATACTGATTGCATATTTGGTCAATTCAGACTGCAAAAATTTCTTCATCTTCTGTTTCAGTGGTTGGTGTATAAAGTTAAAAGTAGTGGTATTAACTGGTCTTCCTTTTAGGTGTATGGATGTTATCCTATTACTGACAGCATTATACATCAGGATAGATCTTGAAACTTTCTTTTTGATGTTCAACGTGATGCCATTCCTCTTCAATTTGTCATTCCTGGAACAGTAGACTATATGATTGTCTGATTCAAAACGGCCAATACCAGACCATTTCAGCTCACTAATTCTTGGATTTCAATCTTTATGCATTCCATTTCATTTTTGGTAACTTTCTGTTATCCTAGATTCATACTTTGTACATTTCATGTTCCTATTATTAATGAATGCTTGTATTTGTTTCTTCTCATTTTGAATAATGCCACAGCAGTGCATGATGGTTCTGAAACTTTACTCCAACCACATCATTAAGGTAGACTCTTCTTTAAGGAGGCAGCTCTTTCCCATTTGTAATTTGAGTGCCTTCCACCCTGAAGGCCTCATCTTCTGGGACTATATCAGACAATGTTTCATGGCTATTCATAAAGTTTTCCGGTAACAGAATGGACAGTGTTTCACTACTCTTCATAAGGTTTTGAGTGGCCAAGGCACTTTCAGAAGATGATGGTCCTATCCTTCTTCCCAGTCTCTTACTCTGCAAGCTCTGCTGAAACCTGTTCCCCATAGATGACCTGCTGGTATGTGAAATACTGGTGGCATAGCTTCCAGCCTCACAGCAACATCCAAGTTACCACAGTACCACAAACTGACAGACGAGTGGTGGAGGGCATTCTAAAGGTTAGTAATTTTTGTGCTATTTGGTTTCAGATATATGTGATTATATGCATATTAGTGTATGAATTACAATGTAAAATGTGAATATTACTATATGTTATGGTCAAAAAATGTTTGAAATCCACATTTCAAACCACTTGAATGACATACCGAAAGAGCTGACAGTATGAATGTTTCTAAAATACTCATTATCAACTCAAGCAAATGAATTGTCTGGTTTCTAACCAAAACCCAACAGAAAAAAATATACTTACCTCTTCTCAAATATTATGTCTCTGAATTTTACTCACAGATTGGGCAGAAGTCAGGAGCCAGACATGAGAAACCATACGACACTAACCACATTCATCCTTCTGGGACTTACAGAAGATCTAAAATTGCAGATTCTAATTTTTATATTTCTGCTGTTCACCTACATGTTGAGCATAACTGGAAATCTCACCATCATCTTCCTCACATTAGTGGACACTCACCTTAAAACTGCCATGTATTTTCTCCAAAATTTCTCCTTCATAAAAATCTCATTCACCTGTGCCTGCATTCCTAGATTCCTATACAGTATATCAACAGGTAACAGGATAATTCCTTACAATGCTTGCATAAGCCAACTGTTTTTCACATACCTGTTTGGAATAACAGAATTTTTCCTCCTGGCTACCATGTCCTATGATCGTTATAAGGTCATCTGAAAACCCCTGCATTACATGACCATCATGAACCACAGGGCCTGCATAAAGCTTATCTTGGGCTGCTGGTTAACTACTTTGTTGATTCTATTCCCACTCCTTACCCTGGCATTAAGTCTGGAATTCTGTGATTCTAATATCATTGACCACTTTGTCTGTGATATGAATCCTATCCTGAAGATCTCATGCACAGATACATGGATCATAGAGCAGATGGTTCTTGGCTGCTCTGTAGTGATCTTTATCATGACCCTTGTGTGTGTAGTTTTGTCCTACATATATATCATCAGAATAATTCTAAGATTCCCCTCTGCTCAACAAAGGAAAAGGGCCTTTCCAACTGTTCTTCCCACATCATAGTGGTTTCCATCTCCTATGGCAGCTGCATCTTTGTCTATATTAAACCTTCAAGAAAAGGTGAAATGGCCATCAAGTAAGGTGTGACAGTACTAATCACTTCCATTTCCCCCATGTTAAACCCATTTATTTACACCCTGAGGAACAAACAAGTCAAAAAGCTTTTAATGACTTGGTCAAAATGTTTCTATTCCTCTCAAACCATTAGAGGAATAATGACATAAAGGCAACAATCATATTTTCTTAAGTTTCCATCCTGTGTTGTCTCTACCTGATCCATACTGAGCCCTATGTTCTATACCAAGTGTTATCAAATCATTCCTTGCTTGCCTTATAAAAAAACCTCTTTGATAATGATAAGCCTCAGTAAGAAAATAGGAGGATACTTGCTTCGGGAAATCTAAGCATGATTCACCCTTAACTTTGCCTTATAAATTGTTGGTGCGGAAGTTCACATCACTTTCTCCAAAACAAACCTACTCAAATGAAGAGAGAAATAATTATATTCAAAAGAATCAATACTGATGACTTCCAGTAAGATGGCAGAAATGGCAGACAAGCTAAACAGATCCTTTTCAACAAAGAACAGAGAAACCAATTTCAAGAGCTACAGAAGATAACTTTGGAGCCCTGACATTGAAAGGAAGTTTACAGAAGTAGATTAAGCACCAACTAGTGGAGGCCCTGAACTAAAACAATGAGTATGGAGATGGATGCAGCTGTGGACTGTCAGCTACTCTGACAGCACCAACAGCTTGAATATTTCCAAGTGGTGTTGGGATGTGAGAATTGGCCTAAACATCAGCCCTAGTCATCAAGGACTTCAGGGACAACTGTGCTGATGGCCTATGACTAAGAATGGAACAGCAAGGAGGGAGACAACCTGAGTTGTGGGCTTTCAGCTGTTCAGAGGGCACAGTCATTTTGATTGTTTACAAGCAGCATCCCTATTGATTCTTTAAAGTGACTGAGGGTGCAGCCATTTTGAATGTTGAGAAGTGGTGACCATATTGGATTTTAAAGGGACTGCATTCTCATACTGATTCCAGGGAACTAAGAATAGACTCCTGCCTAGGGTGGCAGGAATATAGGAGATGCTGACAATGGGAAAGGAGAGAGCTGGTAAGTGTATAAGTGCTGCCAACTAGCAAATAGAGGAGCACAGTACCCTGCTTATGTAGATAACAACCAAAGAAAACAAAAATAATGGGCAAGTCACTCCACCATACAATCACCAATTAAATATAAACACAAAAATAAACACAATGTCTCAGAGAAAACAGACCATCACAGTCCACACAAAGAAGCAAAATAAACCTGAAGAAACAAGGAACCAGAATATAGATTCAGAACACATCTCTGAGGAAGAAGCAGCATTAGAACACCCTGATAAGGAATTCAAAAGAATTATATTTAAGTACCTTCCACAGATTGAAAGACAGATCAAAGAAAACATTGACAAAACTGAGGAAAACTCAGAGCAAACCCAGAACAATTTCAAGAGACAATACAAGAACAAAATGACAAAATAAATGGAAAATTAGAAATAATACAAAATCTACCTATAGAAATCCAAATTAATACTAAATTTTCAGAAATAGACACCACATTGAATGGGCAAAGGAGTAGAACTGAATCAATGGAAGACAGAATTACTGAGATTGAAGACAAATATCTCTATAGTTCTTTGGAAAGGGATCAAAAAGAAAAAGATCAAAACAAAATGAAGAAAGAAAAAGGACCATGTGGGATACCATCAAAAGGAATAACCTATGTGTAATCAGAATTCCAGAACAGGGAGAGACAAATGAAGCCACAGAGAAAATTGTTGAAGACTTGTTGGAAGAGAATTTCCTTGGTATGATGAAAGATGAGAATATATCCATTCAAGAAGTCCAATGAACCCCAAATGGTACAGACCTCAAAAGAAAATCACCAAGACATATCATCATCAAACTCACCAAAACCAAAGACAAGAAAGAATTCTGAAAGCAGCACAGGAAAAAGAAAAGTAACCTACAAGGGGTGATCAATAATACGAAGCTTGGATTTCTTGGCAGAAACCATGGAGGAGAGAAGACAATAGGATGGTACATATAAAACCCTGAAAGAAAAAAAATGTCCAACCAAGAATTATGTACCCAGTAAAATTGTCCCTCAAATATGATGGGAAATTAGGACATTTCCAGATAAGCAGAAATTAAGAGAATTTGTTAAAACCAAACCAACCTTACAAAAGATACTAAAGGGAGTCCTATGGACAGAAAACCAAAAACATCAAACAACAACTGACCATTAACACACATGATGTGCCAGAAACCAACCCAGTTATGGAAGTATCCAAAGTAAATAAGCCTACAAAATTGTAAACAGGGAATCAGAGACATCAATTGACAAATGAGGACAACTACAAACCAAAAAGAGGGGAAAAAAATGTGTAGTTACAGAACTTCTAAATAGTAGGGAAGTCAAGACAACTGCAATATAGATTGGACTTTTCTAAACTTGGGAAGAAAATTACAAATCACAGGTAAACTCAAAGAAAGATGATAAACTTTCAAATCAAAATAAAAAAGAGGACCAGCACAAATATTTAGCAAAAACTAAAACAATAGCAAAGAAGGAAGTGATAATGTGATTTGTAAACAAACCAGCACAGAAAATTGTATGGAATTAAGAAACCAGCAACAGCTTGGAAAAGCACATAACAACAAAATGACAGCAACAAATTCATACTTGTTGATAATAACAGTGTCAGAAGAGTAAAAAGAGAACCTCCCGAGTGGGGAAAAATATTTGACAATGACATATTTGACAATGACATATCTGACAAGGGACTTATCTCCAAAATTTATAGAAAACTCAAACACCTCAACAACAAAAAGATAGATAATCCAATTTAAAAATGGGCAGAAGACATGAATAGATACTTTACCAAAGAGATATTCAGGTGGCCAACAAACACATAAAGAAATGCTCACAATCATTAGACATCAAAGAGATACAAATCAAAACAACAATGAGGGACCATCTTGCCCCAGTACTAACGGCAAAGTTCAACAAGACAGGGAATAACAAATGCTGGTGTGGATGTGGAGAGACTGGGCCTCTCCTACACTCCTTCTGGGACTGTAAAATGACATAATCACTGTGGGAAGTAGTATGTCGATTCCTTAAAAAAGCTGTAATTAGAAATACCATTTGACCTAGCAATCCCATTACTAGTTATATGTGTCCTAAAGAGGTGGGAACCAGGACAAGAACAGATATATGCACACCCATGTTCATCACAACACTATTTACAACAGCAAAAAGATGGAAACAATCTACATGCCCGTCAACAGAAGACTGGATAACATACAGAACACAATACTATGCAACACTAAAGAATATTATAGATTCTTCAAAACCCTGTATATCAGATATGAACTTGGAGGACATTATACTGAGTGAAATAAGTCAATCACAGAATGACAAATATGGTATTAGTTCATTATTGTAAAAAGTCAAGCAAAGGTTTATATATGGAAAGACACTTCCTTTGTTGGTTATCAGGGGTGAGAGGGGAGAGAAGGGAACACTGAAAAAAAAAAAAATTACCCATGTCACTTTAATTTTGTGTATATAACTGTACATACATTATATTTCAATAAAATGCATTTATTTAAAAAATAAATAATATCATTTCTGACCAGTAATAAGAAAAAGAAGTTAAGTACTGCAGACTGTATTCTTCAGTCTTCATCAGTAAGTGCCTCAAGTCATCCTCACTTTCAGCAAGCAAAGTTGTATCAACAGCATATCTCAGATTGTTAGTAACTCTTCCTCCAATCTTGATGCCTTATTTTTCTTCATATAGTCCAGCTTTTCAGATTATTTGCTCAGCATATAGATTGAATAAGTATGGGAAAAGGGCACAACCCTGACACACTCCCTTCTTGATTTTAAACCATGTGGTGTCCCCTTGTTCCATTTGAACAACAGCCTCCTGGCCAATATACAGGTTCCTCATGAGTAAAATCAAGGGTTTGGAAATTCTCATTCTCCTCAATGTTATCCATAATTTGTCATGATCCATACAATCAAATGCCTTTGCATAGTCAATAAAACACAAGTAAACATCTTTCTGGTATTCAATAGTAGTTAATACTACTATTATTTAAATCTATGCACCTAATACCAAAGCCAAAGACTAGGAAACTGAAGATTTTTACCAACTTTTACTGTCTGAAATGGGCCAAACATGCCATCAAGATGTACTGACTATCACTGGTGATTGGAATGCAAAAGTTAGAAATAAAGAAGAGTCACCCGTAATTGGAAAATACAGCATCAGTGATGGAAATATTGCTAGAGATCACATGATAGAATTTGCAATTACCTTTTTTTTAGCAACATACTTGGCAACTTATACATGTGGACTTCCCCAGATGGAGTACACAGAAATCAGATCAACTACATTTGTGGAAAGAGATAATGGAGAACCTCAATATCTTCAGCCAAAACAAGCCCAGAAGCTAATGGTGGAACAGACTATCAACTGCTCTTATGCAAGTTCAACTTGAAGTTGAAGACAATTAAAACAAGTCCACGAGAGCCAAAATATGACCTTGATTATATCACTACTGAATTTAAAAGACCATCTAAAGAATAGATTTCATGCATTGAACACCAATGACCAAAAACAGAGGAATTGTAGGATGACATTCAGAACATCATCCATGAAGAAAGCAAAAGGTCATTAAAAAGAAAGGAAAAGAAGAAAAGACCAAAATGGATGTAAGAAGAAACTCTGAAATGTGCTCTTGAATAGAAAGTAGCTCAAGCAAATGGACAAAATGACAAGATGAAAGAGCTGAACAGAAGATTTCAAGGAGTAGCTCAAGAAGACAAAGTCAGTTATTATAAGGAGATGTGCAAAAATCTGGAGTTAGAAAACCAATCGGGAAGAATACACATGGAATTTCTCAAGCTGAAAGAACTGAATAAAAAAAAATCAAACTTTAGGTTGCAATATTGAAAGATTCTATGGGCAAAATATTGACTGATGCAGGAAACATCAAAAGAAGATGGAAGGAATACACAGAGTCACTCTACCAAAAAAGAATTGATCAATATTCATCCATTTCAGGAGGTGAAATATGATCAAGAACCAATGGTATCAAAGGAAGAATTGAAAGCAGCACTGAAGGAATTGAAGAAAAACAAGGTTCCAGGAACTGACGGAATAACCACTGAGATGTTTCAACAAATGAATGTTGTGCCGGAAATGCTCACTCATCTATGCCAAGAGATTTGGAAGACAGCTACCTGGCCAACTGACAGGAAGAGATCCATATTTGTACCCATTCCAAACAAAGATGATCCCATAGAATGTGGAAATTATTAAACAATATCAATAATATCACACACAAGTAAAATCTTGCTGAAGAGAACTGAAAAATCGTTGTAGCAGTATATTGACAGAGAACTTCCAAAAATGCAAGCTTGATTCAGAAGAGGACTTGGAATGAAGGATATCATTGCTGATGCCAGATGGGTGTGCCTGAAAGCAAAGAATAACAGAAAGATGTTTACTTGTATATTATTGACTAAGCAGAAGCATTTGATTGTGTGGATCATAACAAATTATGGACAATATTGATAAGAATGAGAGTTCCAGAACACTTAATTGTACTCATGAAAAACCTGTACATAGACCAGGAGGCTGTAGTTTGAGCAGCACAAGGGAAAACTGCATGGTTTAAAATCAGGAAGGGAGTACTGGGTTGTATTTTTCACCATATTTGTTCAATCTGTATGCCAAGAAAATAAACCAGAGATCCATTTGCAGAAAAATGAAACAAGATCTGTACCTCACACCACACACAAAAACGAACTCCAGATGGATCAAAGACTTAAATGTGAAACC